>NC_057809.1:569036747-569210039 GCF_018294505.1 Triticum aestivum | reverse complement strand
AGATGGGTTCTAGGGGGCCGGCCCCCTTCTCCCTTCCCCTCATAAATAGAGGGGTGAGGGGAGGGCAGCCGCACCACCCTCCAAGGCGCAGCCCTCCCCTCCCCAACACCTCTCCTCCTCCGTTGTGTGCTTGGCGAAGCCCTGTCGGAGTACTGCCTCTCCACCATCACCACGCCGTCGTGCTGCCGGTGGAGCTGTCTTCCTCAACCTCTCCTTCCCCCTTGTTGGATCAAGAAGGAGGAGACGTCTCCCGTCCCGTACATGTGTTGAACGCGGAGGTGCTGTCCGTTCAGCACTTGGTCATCGGTGATTCGAATCACGTCGAGTACGACTACATCATCACCTTGCAAGCTTCCGCACGCGATCTACAAGTGGTATGTAGATGCAAACTCTCTCCCTTGACTCGTTGCTTAGATGAACTCATAGATGGATCTTGGTGAAACCGTAGGAAAAATTTTAATTTTCTGCAACGTTCCCCAACAGTGGCATCATGAGCTAGGTCTATGCGTAGTTCTCTTTGCACGAGTAGAACACAACTTTTGTTGTGGGCGTGGATTTTGTCATCTTACTTGCCTCTACTAGTCTTTTCTTGCTCAACGGTATTGTGGGATGAAGCGGCCCGGACCAACCTTACACGTACGCTTACGTGAGACCGGTTCCACCGACTGACATGCACTAGTTGCATAAGGTGGCTGGCGGGTGTCTGTCTCTCCCACTTTAGTTGGAGCGGAATCGATGAACAGGGCCCTTATGAAGGGTAAATAGAAGTTGACAAAATCACGTTGTGGTGATTCGTAGGTAAGAAAACGTTCTTGCTAGAACCCAATTGCAGCCACGTAAAAGATGCAACAACAATTAGAGGACGTCTAACTTGTTTTTGCAGCGATTGATCATGTGATGTGATATGGCCAGAAGTTGTGATGAATGATGAATTGTGATGTATGAGATCATGTTCTTTGTAATAGGATTCACGACTTGCATGTCGATAAGTATGACAACCGGCAGGAGCCATAGGAGTTGTCTTTATTTTTTGTATGACCTGCGTGTCATTGAATAACGCCATGTAAACTACTTTACTTTATTGCTAAACGTTAGTCATAGAAGTAGAAGTAGTCGTTGGCGTGACAACTTCATGAAGACACGATGATGGAGATCATGATGATGGAGATCATGGTGTCAAGCCGGTGACAAGATGATCATGGAGCCCCGAAGATGAAGATCAATGGAGCTATATGATATTGGCCATATCATTTCACAACTATATAATTGCATGTGATGTTTATTATGTTTATGCATCTTGTTTACTTAGGACGACGGTAGTAAATAAGATGATCCCTTACAAAAAAATTTCAAGAAGTGTTCTCCCCTAACTGTGCACCGTTGCTACAGTTCGTCGCTTCTAAGCACCACGTGATGATCGGGTGTGATGGATTCTTACGTTCACATACAACGGGTGTAAGACAGTTTTACACAGCGAAAACACTTAGGGTTAACTTGACGAGCCTAGCATGTGCAGACATGGCCTCGGAACACGGAGACCGAAAGGTCGAACACGAGTCGTATGGAAGATACGATCAACATGAGAATGTTCACCGACGATGACTAGTCCGTCTCACGTGATGATCGGACACGGGCTAGTCGACTCGGATCGTGTAACACTTAGATGACTAGAGGGATGTATAATCTAAGTGGGAGTTCATAATTTGATTAGAACTTTATTATCATGAACTTAGTCTAAAACCTTTGCAAATATGTCTTGTAGATCAATGGCCAACGCTAATGTCAACATGAACTTCAACGCGTTCCTAGAGAAAACCAAGCTGAAAGATGATGGCAGCAACTATACGGACTGGGTCCGGAACCTGAGGATCATCCTCATAGCTGCCAGGAAACAATATGTCCTAGAAGGACCGCTAGGTGACGCTCCCGTCCCAGAGAACCAAGACATTATGAATGCTTGGCAGTCTCGTGCTGATGATTACTCCCTCGTTCAGTGCGGCATGCTTTACAGCTTAGAACCGGGGCTCCAAAAGCGTTTTGAGCACCACGAAGCATATGAGATGTTCGAAGAGCTGAAACTAGTTTTTCAAGCTCATGCCCGGGTCGAGAGATATGATGTCTCCGACAAGTTCTACAGTTGTAAGATGGAGGAAAACAGTTCTGTCAGTGAGCACATCCTGAAGATGTCTGGGTTGCACAACCGTATGACCCAGCTGAACATTAACCTCCTAGATGAGGCGGTCATTGACAGAATCCTCCAGTCACTCCCACCAAGCTACAAGAGCTTTGTGATGAACTACAACATGCAGGGGATGGAAAAGACCATTCCTGAAGTGTTCTCGATGCTGAAGTCAGCAGAGGCTGAAATCAAGAAAGAACATCAAGTGTTGATGGTCAATAAGACCACTAAGTTCAAGAAGGGCAAGGGTAAGAAGAACTTCAAGAAGGACGGCAAAGATGTTGCCGCGCCTGGTAAGCCAGTTACCGGGAAGAAGTCAAAGAATGGACCCAAGCCTGAGACTGAGTGCTTTTATTGCAAGGGGAAGGGTCACTGGAAGCGGAACTGCCCCAAATACTTAGCGGATAAGAAGGCCGGCAACACCAAAGGTATATTTGATATACATGTGATTGATGTGTACCTTACCAGTACTCGTAGTAACTCCTGGGTATTTGATACCGGTGCCGTTGCTCATATTTGTAACTCACAGCAGGAGCTGCGGAATAAACGGAGACTGGCGAAGGACGAGGTGACGATGCGCGTCGGGAATGGTTCCAGAGTCGATGTGATCGCCGTCGGCATGCTGCCTCTATATTTACCTACGGGATTAGTTTTGAACCTTAATAATTGTTATTTAGTGCCAAGTTTGAGCATGAACATTGTATCTGGATCTCGTTTAATACGAGATGGCTACTCATTTAAGTCTGAGAATAACGGTTGTTCGATTTATATGAGAGATATGTTTTATGGTCATGCTCCGATGGTCAATGGTTTATTCTTAATGAATCTCGAGCGTAATATTACACATGTTCATAGTGTAGATGCCAAAAGATTTAAAGTTGATAATGATAGTCCCACATACTTGTGGCACTGCCGCCTTGGTCACATTGGTGTCAAGCGCATGAAGAAGCTCCATGCCGATGGACTTTTAGAGTCTCTTGATTATGAATCGTTTGACGCGTGCGAACCATGCCTTTTGGGCAAAATGACCAAGACTCCGTTCTCCGGAACAATGGAGCGAGCAACCAACTTGTTGGAAATCATACATACCGATGTGTGCGGTCCAATGAGCATTGAGGCTCGCGGAGGATATCGTTATGTTCTCACTCTCACAGATGATTTGAGTAGATATGGGTATGTCTACTTAATGAAACACAAGTCTGAGACCTTTGAAAACTTCAAGGAATTTCAGAATGAGGTAGAGAATCAACGTGACCGAAAGATAAAATTCTTACGATCAGATCGTGGAGGAGAATACTTAAGTCACGAATTTGGTACACACTTAAGGAAATGTGGAATCGTTTCACAGCTCACGCCGCCTGGAACACCTCAGCGAAACGGTGTGTCCGAACGTCGTAATCGCACCCTATTGGATATGGTGCGGTCTATGATGTCTCTTACCGATTTACCGCTATCATTTTGGGGATACGCTCTAGAGACAGCTACATTCACTTTAAATAGGGCACCGTCTAAATCCGTTGAGACGACACCATATGAATTATGGTTTGGAAAGAAACCTAAGCTGTCGTTTCTAAAAGTTTGGGGATGCGATGCTTATGTCAAGAAACTTCAACCTGAAAAGCTCGAACCCAAGTCGGAAAAATGCGTATTCATAGGATACCCTAAGGAAACTGTCGGGTATACCTTCTACTTAAGATCCGAAGGCAAGATCTTTGTTGCCAAGAACGGATGCTTTCTGGAAAAAGAGTTTCTCTCGAAAGAAGTAAGTGGGAGGAAAGTAGAGCTCGATGAAGTACTACCTCTTGAGCGGGAAAGTGGCGCAGTGCAGGAAACCGTTCCTGTGATGCCCACACCAACTGAAGAGGAAAACAATGATGATGATCAAGGTACTTCGGATCAAGTTACTGCTGAACTTCGTAGGTCCACAAGGACACGTTCCGCACCAGAGTGGTACGGCAACCCTGTCCTGGAAATCATGTTGTTAGACAACAATGAACCTTCGAACTATGAAGAAGCGATGGCGGGCCCGGATTCCAACAAATGGCTTGAAGCCATGAAATCCGAGATAGAATCCATGTATGAAAACAAAGTATGGACTTTGACAGACTTGCCCGATGATCGGCGAGCGATAGAAAACAAATGGATTTTTAAGAAGAAGACGGACGCGGATGGTAATCTTACCATTTATAAGGCTCGACTTGTCGCTAAGGGTTATCGACAAGTTCAAGGGATTGACTACGACGAGACTTTCTCTCCCGTAGCGAAGCTGAAGTCCGTCCGAATCATGTTAGCAATTGCCGCATACTATGATTATGAGATATGGCAGATGGACGTCAAAACAGCATTCCTTAACGGGCATCTTAAGGAAGAACTGTATATGATGCAGCCGGAAGGTTTTGTCGATCCTCGAAACGCTAACAAAGTATGCAAGCTCCAGCGATCCATTTATGGACTGGTGCAAGCATCTCGGAGTTGGAACATTCGCTTTGATGAGATGATCAAAGCGTTTGGGTTTATGCAGACTTATGGAGAAGCCTGCGTTTACAAGAAAGTGAGTGGGAGCTCTGTAGCATTTCTCATATTATATGTAGATGACATACTCTTGATGGGAAATAATATAGAATTTCTGGACAGCATTAAGGCCTACTTGAATAAGTGTTTTTCAATGAAGGACCTTGGAGAAGCTGCTTATATATTAGGCATCAAGATCTATAGAGATAGATCGAGACACCTCATAGGTCTTTCACAAAGCACATACCTTGATAAGATTTTGAAGAGGTTCAAAATGGATCAGTCCAAGAAGGGGTTCTTGCCTATGTTACAAGGTGTGAGATTGAGCTCGGCTCAGTCACCGACCACGGCAAAAGATAAAGAAGAGATGAGTGTCATCCCCTATGCTTCAGCCATAGGATCTATTATGTATGCCATGCTGTGTACCAGACCCGATGTAAACCTTGCCGTAAGTTTGGTAGCAAGATACCAAAGTAATCCCGGCAAGGAACACTGGACAGCGGTCAAGAATATCCTGAAGTACCTGAAAAGGACGAAGGACATGTTTCTCGTTTATGGAAGAGACGAAGAGCTCGTCGTAAAGGGTTACGTCGACGCTAGCTTCGACTCAGATCTGGATGACTCTAAGTCACAAACCGGATACGTGTATATGTTGAATGGTGGAGCAGTAAGCTGGTGCAGCTGCAAGCAGAACGTCGTGGCGGGATCTACGTGTGAAGCGGAGTACATGGCAGCCTCGGAGGCAGCGCATGAAGCGATTTGGGTGAAGGAGTTCATCACCGACCTAGGAGTCATACCCAATGCGTCGGGGCCGATCAAACTCTTCTGTGACAACACTGGAGCTATTGCCCTCGCCAAGGAGCCCAGGTTTCACAAGAAGACCAGGCACATCAAGCGTCATTTCAACTCCATCCGTGAAAATGTTCAAGATGGAGACATAGAGATTTGCAAAGTGCACACGGATCTGAATGTCGCAGATCCGCTGACTAAACCTCTCTCGCGTGCAAAACATGATCAACACCAGAACTCTATGGGTGTTCGATTCATCACAATGTAACTAGATTGGTGACTCTAGTGCAAGTGGGAGACTGTTGGAAATATGCCCTAGAGGCAATAATAAAAGTATTATTATATTTCAATGTTCATGATAAATGTCTTTTATTCATGCTATAACTGTATTATCCGGAAATCGTAATACACGTGTGAATATTTAGACCATAATATGTCCCTGGTGAGCCTCTAGTTGACCAGCTCGTTGTGATCAACAGATAGTCATGGTTTCCTGACTATGGACATTGGATGTCGTTGATAACGGGATCACATCATTAGGAGAATGATGTGATGGACAAGACCCAATCCTAAGCATAGCATAAAAGATCGTGTAGTTCGTTTTGCTAGAGCTTTGCCAGTGTCAAGTATCTCTTCCTTCGACCATGAGATCGTGTAACTCCCGGATACCGTAAGAGTGCCTTGGGTGTATCAAACGTCACAACATAACTGGGTGACTATAAAGGTGCATTACAGGTATCTCCGAAAGTAGCTGTTGGGTTGACACGGATCGAGACTGGGATTTGTCACTCCGTATGACGGAGAGGTATCTCTGGGCCCACTCGGTAATGCATCATCATAATGAGCTCAATGTGACCAAGGTGTTGGACACGGGATCATGCATTACGGTACGAGTAAAGTGACTTGCCGGTAACGAGACTGAACAAGGTATTGGGATACCGACGATCGAGTCTCGGGCAAGTAACGTACCGATTGACAAAGGGAATTGCATACAGGTTTGATCGAATCCTCGACATCGTGGTTCATCCGATGACAACATCGAGGAGCATGTGGGAGCCATCATGGGTATCTAGATCCCGCTGTTGGTTATTGACTGAGAGCGTCTCGGTCATGTCTGCATGTCTCCCGAACCCGTAGGGTCTACACACTTAAGGTTCGGTGACGCTAGGGTTATTAGGAAGACTAGTATGTGACTACCGAATGTTGTTCGGAGTCCCGGATGGGATCCTAGACGTCACGAGGAGATCCGGAAGGGTCCGGAGGTAAAGATTTATATATGGGAAGTTGTCAAACAGACACCGGGAAGTTTCGGGGTCATACCGGTATTGTACCGGGGCCACCGGAAGGGTTCCGGGGGTCCACCGGGAGGGGCCACCCCTCCCGGGGGGCCACATGGGCTGCGTGGGGCAGGGAGTCAACCCCTGGTGGGCTGGCCGCACCCCCTCCCTTGGGCCCATGCGCCTAGGGTTGAGGGGGGAACCCTACAGGGGGCGCCCCCCTTGGCTTGGGGGGCAAGCCACCCTCTCCCCTCTCCCCTAGGCCGCCGCACCCCCCCCTAGATGGGTTCTAGGGGGCCGGCCCCCTTCTCCCTTCCCCTTATAAATAGAGGGGTGAGGGGAGGGCAGCCGCACAACCCTCCAAGGCGCAGCCCTCCCCTCCCCAACACCTCTCCTCCTCCGTTGTGTGCTTGGCGAAGCCCTGTCGGAGTACTGCCTCTCCACCATCACCACGCCGTCGTGCTGCCGGTGGAGCTGTCTTCCTCAACCTCTCCTTCCCCCTTGCTGGATCAAGAAGGAGGAGACGTCTCCCGTCCCGTACGTGTGTTGAACGCGGAGGTGCTGTCCGTTCAGCACTTGATCATCGGTGATTCGAATCACGTCGAGTACGACTACATCATCACCTTGCAAGCTTCCGCACGTGATCTACAAGTGGTATGTAGATGCAAACTCTCTCCCTTGACTCGTTGCTTAGATGAACTCATAGATGGATCTTGGTGAAACCGTAGGAAAAATTTTAATTTTCTGCAACGTTCCCCAACACTCCTCCCCTCCAACCTATATATATGAGGGGGGGGGGGGCACCGCTAGAACACACAACAACGATTGTTAGCCGTGTGCGGCCCCCCTCCATAGTTTACACCCCCGGTCATTTTTTTGCGGTGTTTAGGCGAAGCCCTGCGAGGATCACTTCACCACCGTCACCATGCCATCGTGCTGACGAAACTGATCTACCTCCTCGACAACTTGCTGGATCAAGAAGGCGAGGGACGTCACCAAGCTGAATGTGTGCAGAACTCGGAGGTGTCGTACGTTCGGTACTCGATCGGTGGATCACGAAGAAAGTTCAACTACATCAACCACGTTGTGAAACGCTTCTGCTTATGGTCTACAAGGGTACGTAGACACACTCTACCCTCATTGCTATGCATCTCCATGGATAGATCATTGCGTGTGTGTAGAATTTTTTTTGAAATTGCATGCTACATTCCCCAATAGTGGCATCTGAGCCAGGTCTATGCACAGACGATATGCACGAGTAGAACACAAAGTGTTGTGGGCGGTGATCGTCATACTGCTTACCACCAATATCTTATTTTGATTCGGCGGTATTGTTGGATGAAACGGCCTAGACCAACCTTACATGACCACGTTCATGAGACCGGTTCCACCGACAGACATGCAACTTGTTTTGCATAAAGGTGGCTGGCGGGTGTCTGTTTCTCCAACTTTAGTTGAATCGAATTTGACTACGGCCGGTCCTTGTTGAAGGTTAAAACATCGCACTTGATGAAAAATCGTTGTGGTTTTGATGCGTAGGTAAGAACGGTTCTTACTAGAAGCCCGTAGCAGCCACATAAAACTTGCAACAATAAAGTAGAGGACGTCTAATTTGTTTTTGCAGGGCATGTTGTGATGTGATGGTCAAGACATGATGTGATATACGTTATTGTATGAGATGATCATGTTTTGTAAAAGTTATCGGCAACTAGCAGGAGCCTTATGGTTGTCGCTTTATTGTATGAAATGCAATCGCCATGTAATTGCTTTACTTTATCACTATGTGTTAGCGATAGTCGTAGAAGCAATAGTTGGCGAGACGACAATGGCGCTACGATAGAGATCAAGGTGTCAAGCCGGTGACAATGGAGATCATGACGGTGCTTTGGAGATGGAGATCAAAGGCACAAGATGATGATGACCATATCATGTCACATATTTTGATTGCATGTGATGTTTATCTTTTATGCATCTTATTTTGCTTAGTACGGCGGTAGCATTGTAAGATGACCCCTCACTAAATTTTAAGGTATAAGTGTGACGCCCCCGATTCAATCGTACACTAATCATGCACACAAATGTGTACGATCAAGATCAGGGACTCACGAAAGATATCACAACACAACTCTAAAACATAAATAAGTCATACAAGCATCATAATACAAGCCAGGGGCCTCGAGGGCTCGAATACAAGTGCTCGATCATAGACGAGTCAGTGGAAGCAACAATATCTGAGTACAGACATAAGTTAAACAAGTTGCCATAAGATCGCTAGGACAAACTGGGATACAAATCGAACGAGGCGCAGGCCTCCTGCCTGGGAACCTCCTAACTACTCCTGGTCGTCGTCTGCGGGCTGCACGTAGTAGTAGGCATCTCTAGTGTAGTAGGAGTCGTCGTCGACGGTGGCGTCTGGCTCCTGGACTCCAGCAGCTGGTTGCGACAACCAGAAAAAAAGGAAAGGGGGAAAAAGGGGTGAGAAAGCAAACGTGAGTACTCATCTAAAGTACTCGCAAGCAAGGAGCTACACTACATACGCATGGGTATATGTGTAAAGGGCCATATCAGTGGACTGAACTGCAGAATGCCAGAATAAGAGGGGGATAACTAATCCTGTCGAAGAGTACGCTTCTGGCAGCCTCCGCCTTGCAGCATGTAGAAGAGAGTAGACTGAAGTCCTCCAAGTAGCATCGCATAGCATAATCCTACCCGGTGATCCCCTCCTTGTTGCCCTGTTAGAGAGCGATCACCGGGTTGTATCTGGCACTTGGAAGGGTGTGTTTTATTAAGTATCCGGTTCTAGTTGTCATAAGATCAAGGTACAACTCCAAGTCATCCTGTTACCGAAGATCATGACTATTCGAATAGATTAACTTCCCTGCAGGGGTGCACCACATAACCCAACACGCTTGATCCCATTTGGCTGGACACACTTTCCTGGGTCATGCTCGGCCTCGGAAGATCAACATGTCGCAGCCCTACCTAGGCACAACAGAGAGGTCGGCACGCCGGTCTAAATCCTATGGCGTAGGGGTCTGGGCCCATCGCCCATTGAACACCTGCATGTTGCGAGGGCGGCCGGAAGCAGACCTAGCAACCTCCAGTACAACGGAAGTCACGTTACACGGTCCAATCTGGCGCGCGCCGCTCAGTCACTGACGTCACGAAGTGCTTCGGCTGATACCACGACGTCGAGTGCCCATATCTTTCCCACGTAGTTGGTTAGTGCGTATAGGCCAGTAGCCAGACTCAGATCAAATACCAAGATCTCGTTAAGCGTGTTAAGTATCCGCGAACGCCGAACAGGGCCAGGCCCACCTCTCTCCTAGGTGGTCTCAACCTGCCCTGTCGCTCTGCCACAAAGATCCACTCGCGGGTACTCCTACGAGCCGATTCGTCGTTGGTCACCACATGTATCATGTATAAAGTATATAGTATATACCCGTGATCACCTCCCGAGTGATCACGACCCGATAGTATAGCATGGCAGACGGACAAGAATGTAGGGCCACAGATGGAATACTAGCATCCTATACTAAGCAGATAGGACTGCAGGTCAAGGTAACAATAGTAGTAGCAAAGACAGGCTATGCATCAGGATAGGATTAACGGAAAGCAGTAACATGCTACACTACTCTAATGCAAGCAGCATAGAAGAAAATAGGCGATATCTGGTGATCAAGGGGGGGGGGGGCTTGCCTGGTTGCTCAGACAAGAAGGAGGGGTCGTCGTCGACGTAGTTGAACACAGCGGCATCAGCGGCAGTCTCGGGGTCTACCGGAGAGAAGAGGGGGGAGAAACAGTAAATACATAGCAAGCAAGAGCATAACAGGACAATAGGCAGAGCTAGACGTGTTCTAACGCGGTGCTACACATTACCGGCGAAGGGGGATAACATCCGGGAATGTTTCCCCAGGTTTAGCATTTTCGGCAGATGAAACGAAGGGGAAAAGTTGCATGTTCAGGTAGTTAGGGGCATGTGGCAAATGAACGGATCGCGTATTCGGATTCGTCTCATCGTTCTGAGCAACTTTCATGTATAACACTTTTTCATCCGAGTTATGGATTAATTTTTATGAATTTTAAAAGTTTTAATTATATTCTGGGATTTCCTGGATTCGTTTAATAATTCGAGTAAATAGCTAAATGGATAAGGATACCCAAAAGTGTACCCAGCCAAAGTGTAAATGAGGTTGCAGGTGGGGCCAGTCAACTGTCCAATCAGCAGTTGACTGGTCCACGTTTGACTAGTCAACGGTCCAGTGGGACCCTTTGTTATACACTAAATTTTTTAACAGGTTCTAATTATCTATTTTAATTTAGCAGTGGTCCCACATGTCATTTTCCATTAAGCTAATTAGAAACTAACTAATCCTAATCTAAGTCCAAATAGGGGCCGGCCTTACTGGGCAGAGCCCAGCCGACCTGGCACGCACGCGAGCGAGCACGGCAGCCCTTGCCAGAGAGCCAGCGGCAGGAGCCAGGAAGTGGCGTGGCGCACACCGGCGCACGGCCAGGGAGCGGATGGGGGTTAGGGCGCGCGCGGGGTGGCTCGCCGGGGCCGCCGGTAGTGGCGGCGGACGCGGTCGCGAGACGATGGGGGGTGGCAGGGGCGAGGCTAGCGGCGGCAGCAGCGCTGTGGGTGGCGAGCGGGAGGTGAGCTGCAGGCGACGGCGGCGGAGCGGAGCAAGTTCCGGGCGGCCGCGACAGGGGAGAGCAGGGCGTAAGGGACAGCCGAAGCGGGCGCGACGAGTCAGACGGCGACTGCGGGACCAGCGAGCGGGGCGCGGGGAGCAGGGGCGTGGGTGAAGCATGGCGGCAGCGGCGGGGCTCGGCCCCGAGCGACGTGCAGGGAGCGAGCGGGGCGCCGGAGTGCGCGGGGCGCGGTTCGTGGTGAATCGGCAGTAGGCAGCAGCAAGCTGCAGCCGTGGCATGCTTCAGCAGAAGCAGTAGCAGGAGGAGGCGAGCGGGGCTGTGCGGGGAAATCCGTCAACCATCGGACACGGACGATGTCTAGGCGATGCACTGAGCACATCAGTGTGCTTGTCCGGTCAGATGAGGCACTGTAACGATGGCGGCAAGCTACACGACGGCGACAGAAGCTCGGCCATGGCGCGGTGAGTTGCTAGGCTATCTACGGGCACAAGATCGAGGCACGGCTAGAGAGGAAAGGACCGGACACTTACGTAGGAGCACACGGTGGCTCTGTGTTAGCTTAGGAGCAGGAGCGCAGGGGTGATGCTGATTTGGCGACGAGGGGCGGTGACAGTAGATGAAGAAGATGGCCGATTTGCCCGCGCTCGGGCGGATCCGGTCGCTCTACTCCTCGTAGGCGAAGTAGTCGCCGTAGAAGAAGCAGCAGGACACGCTCCTAGGCGCTGAGGAGTTTGATGGCCGCGGGATCGACGATGGCCATGGCGATGGCGTTGCGGGTGCGCTCGGGATCGAGGGAAACAATGCGAGGGGTAAGAGTGGGGAGGCTAGGGTTTGGCCGAGGGGGAGTTGAGGGCTGGAGGAGCACTTGAAAGCGAGGGGGAGGCCGCGGATGGCCTCCACGCCTCTGTTCTGTGAACAGAGGAGAGAAGAGACTCCAAGTGGGCTGGGCCACACTGTAGCTTAGCAGGCCTAAGGGCACAGTGAGAGCCTTTCTCTTTAGTCTTCTCTGTAATTTATTTAGCTACGGTTCTCTATTTGTTTGCCCACCAAAGACTTTTGTAAAATTTGCAACTTGTCGAAACAAATACTAGCATTATTTAGTAGTGCCACAAAAAGTTTGGAGGCAAGATGATTTCATTTGATTTTTACTTAAATACCAATGGATTAAAATCGACTGTTTTGGGTACTGTTCTAAATAGGTTAGGGGTAATTTAATATTCCAAATAATATTAGATCATTCATTAAAATTAGTTAGTGAATTGTTGCAACCCACCGGACATTTTTGTTTTAATGTTTGAAAACTTTGGTTGTTTGACAAAAATTCAAATTTGAATTCGAATCATTTTGAACTAACCTGAGATTAGCGACAGTAACAGAGGTGACGTGGCATCTTTAGCAGAGGTTTACCGTAGCTTAATTATCCGGGCGTCACAATTCTCCTCCACTACAAGAAATCTCGTCCCGAGATTTAAGAGGGGTGTAAGGGGGGAAGTTCTGGTTACGAAGGTCTAACGGATCTTCTCGTCTTTGGTTGCTCTTCTCAAAGAGGTTGGTCCATTACGTTGATGTCTTCAGTTGTCTGCTTCAGGTCATCGTGATGAAGTCGACGTCCTTTCTTCAGGACCTTCACCGTACTTACGAAAGGTTAAGAGGGGAAACTCTATAAGGACGGATTCTAACAGGATTGAGCATCAGACGGTTAACTCAGGGGAAGAAGCATAAGTATCTCTCAAATTGAAACTTAATAAGATATCGAGAGCAAAGTAAGAAGGTACCATGAGAAGTTTCAAACGGATAGGCAATGGTTCGACGTCTGAACCAAGTGCGAAAGGGGTCTAGAGCAACGAGATTAAGTATTGCGTCTGTTACGAAAATAGATCACTAGGAAGGTGGTCCGTGAATTACATACGAGGCCACGCGCGAGGAACAACCTTGGGAACAGGGGGTGTACAGGAGAGTCAGATTTCGATCCTATGGAACTGTGGGTTATTATAAGTGCATCTAGTGCCACCCCTAGTTGGTTTTGGAGTATTGACGACAAACCTAGTTGAGGGACTAATGTGTTTGTGAGAATTGCAGGATAACACAGGTAGAAGTCCCTCATTGATTCGGTTTTACTACCAGAGATGACCCCTAAAAATGTATGAAGACATTGAAGTCAAAGGTGGTATATGAAGATATTCACATTGAAGACTATGACAAAAGAAGACACGTTATGAAGCTTATGGAGCTCGAAGACTTAGATCTTTCGTAGTTCTTTTTCTTTTGTGTTGAGTCATAGGAACCACCGTACTGTTAAGTGGGGTCCAGGAGAACCAGTCAGAATGACTGAAGTGATGCCTAAACCAAAAACCTATGTCTTCGAGTGAAGACATTGAGAGCGAATCTTGTCCAAAGCCGGACAAGTCAGCTTTGCTTGTAGCCCAAGTAAAGTTGCCATGAGAGTTTGAAATCTGACCGTTGAGACACGTGTCAGTTTCTTAGTGACCCAGGGTCATTTCGGACAAATCAGGTCGGGTTGCCAAGTGGCTATAAATAGCCCACCCCCTACAACCATAAACGGTTGGCTGCTCAGATTGAGAGTATGGCTTTTGTCGTGTGAGAGCAACCCACCTCGAAGCCTTTGAGAGAGAGAATTCCTTGCGAGGATAAAGCCCTAACCACCCAGAGCCAGAGAACATTGGGCATCACTTAAGTCTTCTTGTCTGTGTGATCTGAAGACTTATTACACTTGAGGACTGTGCATCCCCAGACGGTTAGGCGTCGCGTTCAGAGCATCCAAGAGACATTGTGGATTGCCGGTGAATGAAGTCTGTGAAGGTTTGGAAGTCTACCTTGAAGACTTACCAGAGTGATTGGGCGAGGACTATGTGACCTTAGCTCAAGGAGAATACGGTGAGGACTTGGTGTCCTGAGCTGCGTGTTCAGGACTGGGTGTCCGGGACTGTGTGTCCTAAGGTTTAAATACCTAGTCGCTCCAACCAGACGTACAATTGTCACAACAACTGGAACTGGTCCAACACATCATTGTCTTCAATGAGTCACTGGTTTCATCTTCACTTCCTTTTACTTACTGATCACTCATTGTGAAGTCATTGCGTGTCTATTCTATCTTTTGTCTTCACAACGTGAGTGTATGATCTGTTTGGCTTCATAGTATCTTCCTACCTGATCCTTATTACACTACTGCTATTTGTCACTGTGCTTTCACTCTGTTGATACTTGACCATGGCTTTCCTAGTGTAGTCTAACTTCCGCTGCATAGTAATAGGCATATCTTCACTGTTTGTCTTCATAACTCCCATGTTTTGAAGACTTTCATAAAAATCGCCTATTCACCCCCCTCTAGTCGATATAACGCACTTTCAATTGGTATCAGAGCAAGGTGCTCCCTTGTTCTGTGTGATTCGGTTTAACCACCTGGAGTTTTAGCTATGTCGACTGCAGGGATAATCAAAGTCTCCGCTGCGTGCCCCGTCTTCAATGGAACTGAATATCCCTACTGGAAGAATAAGATGTGTATGCATCTGGAAGCCATTGACGTCGACTTATGGTATGTCGTCAAGAACGGCGTTCCCAAGGCTGGAGAAGGTGTCACTGCTGCTGATGTCAAGAAATTCGTTCAACTGGACTCTACTGCCAAGAACATCATCTGTGGTCATCTGACCAAATGACAGTATGGCTGTGTGAGTGCTTTGAAGACATCCAAGCTGGTCTGGGACTGGCTCTCCAAGGTCAATGAAGGCATCTCAACCCAGAGAGATCAAAGAATCAGTGTCCTTCGCAATCTCTTCAATCGCTTCAAGCGAAATGACAATGAGAATGTCCAGCACACATTTGACAGACTCACTGACATCACAAATGAGCTTCAAGCCCTCGGCGCTACTGAGATCACCAAACATGAAGTCGTCAAGACGCTGCTGAGATCACTTGATAGTTCGTTTGACATCCTAGCCCTGATGATTCAAGAACGTCCTGATTTCAAGACACTCGATCCATCTGACATACTTGAGAGGCTCAACACACATGAGTTTCAGCTTTCTGAGAAAAGAGATATCTACGGTCCAAACTATGGGCGAACTCGTGCCTTGAAGGCAAAAGCTGTTTCCTCATCTGAAGAAGAATCTGACAGCAGTTCTGATGATCCTGAAGACATTGGAAGGGAACTTGCAATGCTAGTAAAGAAGTTCCAAAAATTCACCAAGAAGAAAGGCTTCAGAAAGTCTTCACGATCAAGCTCAAGGAATGATGAAGCTTCTGCTCATGACTACAAGAAGAAAACATGCCACAAGTGCAAGAAAACTGGACACTTCATCTCTGAGTGTCCACAGTGGGACAATGAGAACAGAAAGAAGAAGAAGAGCAAGGAATATGACTCAGACGACAAGAAGAAGAAGAAATACACAAAGTCTTCTTCCAAGTCTTCCTCAAAGTCTTCATCACACAAGAAGAGCTCATCTGGCAAGGCACGTGCGTTTGTTGGCAAGGAAATGGATTCAGAGGAGGAGTCCGCTTCTGAGGAGGCAGAGGTGGAGTCTGAGGAGGAGTCTGATTCTGGCATTGCAAGTTTGGCTATAGCATACGTCGCCAAGTCCATCTTCAACACTGAAGACAATGACTTCATCACCGACACCGATGCAAATGACAAGGACTACTCCACTCCTACCTACTGCTCCATGGCACGCGGTGCCAAGGTAAACAAACACACTACTCACTATCAAACATCTAGTGACGATGACTCTGATTGTGATTCAAAACCCAGTTACAAAACACTTGCTAAAATTGCAACTGAACAACAGAAAGCCATGGAACATATTCAAAAACTGTTAGACAGAAGCGATGATCTGTTGGGTGCTGAAATGACTCGATCTGAATCCTTAATTGAAGACATAAGAAATCTTCACATTAAGTATCAGGAACTTGAAGATCGTCATGATACTCTCTCAACAACTCATGAAAAGCTTTCCTATGATTATCTTCAAAGGAAGCAAGAACTTGAGAAATTGAGAGCGGCTCATGAAGATCTTCAAAAGGAAAACGAGTCACTTAGCGCCGAACAGATCAGTTCCGCTCAGGAAGGATTTGAACCACCATGTCTTAAATGCATTGAGCGTGATAATGCTACTTCTGTTGCTGAATGTTCCACTGCTACTGCTGTTGCAATATCTTCAACTGTTGATGTGGTAACTAACCCCTCTGCTGAGGATACCACTGCTATTGCTGATGAGAATGCTAGGTTGAAGACATTGCTTGAAACAGGGATGTACAAAAGCCTTAAAGGGCATCAGACGCTATGTGATGTCCTGAAAAAGCCTAGTGGAAACCTGAGCAGTACCCCAAAACCAAGTGGGTTGCTGCAAAGGAACCTTCAGTAGATCCATCCAATTTATCTGGCTTCACCTGTGCTAACCCCATTATCATTGATGAATCCTTTGATGCAAACTATGTACTGTTTAAAAATCAGAATGGTGTAGTGTTTGCCAGGTACATTGGTACTAACTGCAGGAATGGACCGCCTATGAAGAAGATCTGGGTTCCGAAAAAGTGTCTGGAAAATCTTCCTGTGAATGTCTTCATGACACCTCACATGAAGAAGACAAACCTCAGTCCAAAGGCTTCATGCAGACAGAGGACTCACCTGAGTCACACTAACGCAAATGTTTTGCAGGGAAACCATACTCATGCATATGAATATGAGAGCGGTTCATCAAACCGTCATGTTCATATGACCAAAAATTATTCTGCCTATTCTTATGAGTACTATTGTCCGCCTGCTAGACTGTTTGCTAGGGCTCCAAAACCAAAATTCTCAGATGCTGCACTTAGACTTATTGCTTCTAAGCCACCCTTGAAGATGTGGGTGGTTAAGAAAGCTTAACTCTCTTTTGCAGGGAAAGGTCTCCAGCAGAAAAACAAAATCTTCTGACGCTATTGCTGGGGACCTTAAAAATCTTGTAGGGCGCAAGATAAAATGCCCGAATGGCATCATTATGTACTTCGTTCCTGAATCGCATGCCACTCTCCCTATTAGCCCTAATCTGGATCTAAGTTTTCATAACCCACTGGTTCGTCAAATGTTTTTGCTTCACAATTCTCTTCGTGAAGCCTATCCCCCTAACTGCACTGTAGGGTACGACACCAGCGTCTTCAAAGTCTTCAGAATGGATTATTGACAGTGGGTGTACAAATCACATGACTGGCAAAAGAAGCCTTCTTATGGACTCAACCTTACGTCCATGCGACAAGAGCCACATCACATTTGCTGACACTGGTAAAAGTAAGGTATTGGGTCTAGGTAGAGTTGCAATCTCAAAGGATCAACACATGGATAAAGTCATGCTTGTTGAATCCCTTGATTTCAACTTAATGTCTGTCTCAATGCTTTGTGATTTGAACATGGTCGTAATATTTGGAAAATATCGTTGTCTTGTACTAATGGAATCTGACAAGTCTCTAGTGTTTGAAGGATATCAGAAAGATGATTTGTATGTGGTAGATTTCTCAGCAGGGCCACAACTTGAAGTATGTCTTCTTGCAAAAGCTTTAGAATGCTGGCTTTGGCATCGGAGGCTTGGGCATGCTGGCATGAGGAACCTCCACACCCTTGCGAAGAAGAAGCATGTCATAGGCATCGAGGGCGTCAAGTTCAAGAAAGATCACTTATGCGGTGCCTGTGAAGCAGGGAAGATGACGAGGGCAAAACATCCCTCGAAGACAATCATGACCACTACTCGACCCTTCGAACTGCTTCACATGGATCTTTTTGGTCCCACTCACTACTCAACTTTTACTACTACTGCTTGCCTCTATGGCTTCGTCATTGTTGATGATTACTCTAGATATACTTGGGTGCACATAATCCTTTACAAGACTAAAGTGCAGGATGTCTTCAGACGCTTCGCCAATCGTGCTATGAACAATTTTGGCGCCAAGATATAGCACATCAGAAGTGACAATGGCACTGAATTCAAGAACACTGGCCTTGATACATATCTTGATACCTTGCGCATCACACATGAATTCTCAGCTCCGTACACGCCACAGCAGAATGGCGTCGTCGAACACAAGAACAGAACACTCATTGAGATGGCCAGAACGATGCTAGATGAATACAAGACTCCAAGAAAGTTCTGGACTGAAGCCATTGACACTGCATGCCATACAATCAATCGTGTTTATCTTCACAAGCTTCTGAACAAGACATCTTATGAACTCCTAACTGGCAAGAAGCCAAATGTCAGTTACTTCAGAGTATTTAGCGCAAGGTGCTGGATCAAGGACCCACACCACACCTCAAAGTTTGCACCAAAAGCACATGAGGGTTTTATGCTTGGATATGGAAAGGATTCGCACTCCTACCGAGTCTTCAATCTCTTTCATTACAAAGTGGTTGAAACAGTGGATGTGCGGTTCGATGAGACAAATGGTTCACAAAGAGAGCAACTGCCAAATGTGCTAGATGAAATTCCAGCTAGTGAATCAATCAAGCTAATGGGAACTGGAGAGATTATACCTTCTGAAGCTCATCCTGAAGAAGAACTTATCATCTCAGCACCTGATCAACATGAAGACAATGCTCAGCCTGAAGATATTCCTCCCAACAACAACACAGATCAGCAAGAGCAAAGTCTTCGCCCTGTACATCCTCGTGTTGCCAATGAAGTGCAGATTGACAAAATAATTGACAGCATCAATGCACCTGGTCCACTCACTCATTCAAGGGCAACTCAGCTGGCAAATTTCTGTGGGCACTTCGCATTCGTCTCAATTGCAGAACCCAAGAAAGTTGAAGAAGCCTTCATGGAACCTGAATGGATTCAACTATGCAAGAAGAGCTTCAACAGTTTGAGCTGAATAATGTATGGGAACTGGTTAAGCGTCCTGATCCACGGAAGCACAACATAATAGGCACCAAATGGATATACTGCAACAAGCAAGATGAGCATGGTCAAGTTGTCAGAAACAAAGCTCGTCTCGTTGCTCAAGGATATACTCAAGTGGAAGGCATTGACTTCGATGAAACATTTGCTCCTGTGGCTAGGCTTGAAGCCATACGCATACTGCTGGCCTATGCAAATCATCATAACATACTTCTATATCAAATGGATGTGAAGAGTGCCTTTCTCAATGGCAAGATTGAAGAAGAAGTGTATGTTGCACAACCGCCTGGCTTTGAAAATCCAAAACATCCTGACATGGTATACAAGCTCAACAAGGCACTGTACGGCCTCAAACAAGCCCCTAGGGCCTGGTATGACACACTCAAATACTTCCTCAAGAGCAAAGGCTTCATACCTGGTTCCCTAGATCCCACTCTTTTCACGAAGACATATGATGGTGAACTGTTTGTGTGCCAAATATATGTGGATGACATTATCTTCGGCTGCACCAATCAGAAGTACAGTGAAGAGTTTGGATATATGATGCAAGAGCAATATCAGATGTCCATGATGGGGGAGCTGAAGTTCTTCCTTGGTCTTCAAATACGACAACAACGCAATGGCATCTTCATATCTCAAGAGAAGTATCTCAAAGATTGCCTGAAGAAGTTCGGTATGCAAGACTGCAAAGGCTTCACAGCACCAATGCCAGCCAAACATCATCTAGGTCCTGACGACAATGGTAAAGAGTTCGATCAAAAGGTATACCGCTCCATGATTGGTTCTTTACTTTATTTATGTGCATCTAGGCCAGATATTATGCTTAGTGTTTGCATGTGTGCTCGATTTCAAGCGGTACCAAAGGAGTCGCATCACTTAGCTGTGAAGCGAATTCTTCGATATTTGGCGCACACCCCAACTCTAGGATTATGGTATCCAAAGGGCTCATAGTTTGATTTGGTTGGATTCTCGGATGCTGATTATGCTGGTGACAAAGTTGATCGCAAGTCTACATCAGGCACATGTCACTTTCTGGGACGATCACTTGTATGTTGGTCTTCAAAGAAGCAAAACTGTGTATCTCTCTCCACTGCTGAATCTGAATACATTGCTGCTGGATCTTGCTGCGCTCAGCTTCTGTGGATGAAGCAAACACTCAAGGACTATGGCATTCATCTGAAGCAAGTGCCACTTTACTGCGACAACGAAAGCGCCATCAAGATTGCCAACAACCGAGTTCAGCACTCGAAGACAAAGCACATTGAAATTCGTCATCACTTTCTCAGAGATCATGTTGTGAAGGAAGACATTGATATCATACACGTCAACACTGAAGAGCAATTGGCAGATATCTTCACCAAACCCTTGGATGAGAAGAGGTTTTGCAAGTTACGGTGTGAGCTAAATATCCTGGAATCCTCAAATGTCCTGTGATCAGGCACACATCCTAACACTTATACATATGATGACTTAGATGTGCAACACACAAAGTAAAGTATATCTTCAATCAATGAAGACATACATTCTAAGTGTGAATACATTAATGTGGAATTTGACTTCGGAGCGCCACGATAATTGTGCGCCGTGTCTTGGTCTAATACTTCCTATACGGTGGGTAACGCCACCACCAAACGTTCTATTTTGAAGTGTTTCACTCATGGCGTTACCTTGCAATGTCTTCACATTTGGTTTGGCTTCGAACTCAACATATTTTCATGATTATCTTCACTATGTTGATTATATATATATATATATATATATATATATATGCTAGTGTTCTGTCCTCTACAGCATTCACTTATAGCTATATCTTCGTGTTGAATTTTTTGAACTAAGTGAATGTGATCGGACCCCAACTTCTCTATGCTTTCTATCTCAAACTCTATCTCTCTAAGTCATATGCATTCTATTGAAACTGTCGAATGTCTTCACTGCGTCCTTGTCAGCAGAAGATATAGAGACAACCATAAAGTCCGTTTTCAATGCTCATTCCTCCACATAAAATCCAGAGAAGCAGGAACGACCACCCGACAATCCATGCGTGCGTGGGACGTGGAACAAACCCCAAACTTCCGCAAACTGGCCACGCGTTCCTCAGATGCGAATCGCTAGGGGCACCTGTGTAATAGCACAGTGCCGCCCTTATGCCTATAAATACACACTCACAGCGGTAACTATCTCTTCTTCCACCCTCGCACGAACCCTAGCGCCACCGCTAGCTCTCGACGACGCCGGCGACGAAGCGCTTCGCTGCCGCAACCTCTCCAACGCCGTCTTCACGCCGACCGCGGACATCGTCCTCTCCGCCGTCGCCGTAGGTCTCCTCCGTCGCCAAGTTAGGGCACGAACGAGTGAACTGCTCGGCCTCATCTCTCGCTCCGTCTAGCAGTTCTTAGTGTGGTAAATAAAACTGCCTTTTTACAGCACCGTTGATCCTATTGATCTGTCACTTTCTACCACAAGCAGTTTCTGCTCACACAAACTAGATCTCTCTGAAACTGCATCTCATAACATGCCTAGAATATTCACTTGTGCTTCAAAAAGTAGTTAGATTCCTCACTTGTACTGATCTGTGGATTCGTACAAATCTGGAACCAACTTCTTATCTATGAGTGAATGTCTTCGCACGATGAGGTCAATGTCTTCTAAACTGATTTATCTTCAAAATCTTCTGAGAATGCATATGACCTCTTCCCCTTCCCTCGCACCTTAATGCTGTCACAGGTACATGTCCGTGGGAGAATCCTTTGGTTCTCATAGTCTGCATTCATTTGCAGAATTCCTACAGCATCACATAAATTCTCTTGAAGCCAGTTCCTGTTGGTCCAGCAAAAGAAAGCCTTTGAAGCCTTTGAACGTCTTGAAGCCTTCCAAGTTAAGGTTTATGGCTTCAGAAACAGCAGCAAGGAAGGGGGGCAGACAGCGACATGGAGGAACATCCAAAGATCTGCCTGATGAACTAGCAGAAATGTATAAGACAGATCCTGAAGAGAATTATGGTCAGCGCAAGACCCGAATCCAATGGATTCGACGCTATTGGGCAGAACAATGGTTCAAATACCGCTTCACAACCCAAGAGTATGCTGAGAAAAGTGCCATCAAAAGACCGTGGGGAGACATCTTATACAAGAACCTTGTACCCAGGTCCAGAGATGAAGCTATTGCCCAAAGCTTCTATCCATGCATGGTTCGTGGGCCACAGCCTGATGATGCACATCCGTCGTCACTACTCTGGTGTCATGACGACAATCTGTTCAAGCGCAACTTCCAGTTTGCCCAAAACTCAGCGAAGCAGAACAAGAAGAAATTTGGGTTAGACTTCAACCCTGGTCCCTCAGCACCAAGGGCAGATGGCACACGAGAAGCAGAACCCAATGTCATCGGTCCGTATGCCAACCTTGAAGGCCTCATCACCTACATCTTGGTTCAAGGAACTGCAGTGAATGAGCCTGCAGCTGACACTGAGTCTGATGAAGCGCCAGCAGTGCCTGCAGTGCCGAAGCCTAAGCAGTTGAAGAAGCCAAAAGCTTCAAAGCCAGCCCCTTCACCAAAAATCTCAAAGGCGAAGCCATTGGCGACTGCACCTCCTGAAGACAGTGTGCAGTCTGAAGACTTATCACGCGTCTCAAGGCACCAGAAGGACAAGATGCCTCTGTCTCACACTGGCAAAGAGCTCATAGCTGCTGCCATCCTGCGCAGTGAAGCCATTGATCTGTCAAGTGATGAAGATCTTGGAGATGACGCTCTTGAGCAACTCATCAAGAGCAAAGAAGAAGCAGAAATCTTCAACAATCTGCCTCTCTTTGATGTCGCCATCATCCACAACTTCATTGACGAGTGGTTTGCCACACCAGACATCAGCTTTGAAGATCTACAGCTGCCAGTTGGCCTAAGAGTCGCCTTCCAAGGTGCTATTGCTTCAGAACTTGCCATTTCCCAACGCATTATTGAACTGAAGCAAAAAATTGATCATGAAAAGGCTCAGTTCAAGAAGAATATGGCCAAGCTCAGCGTGCAAGAAGTGAAGAGCTTCAAGATCATGTTGCATGAGCTAAAAGAAAACTTTCTGAAGAAGCGTGTAGAAGCTCAAGGTTCACGTGAGCGGATGAAGTCTCTGGCTGACAGATGTGTGCAAGCCTACAATGAGGCTGAGAAGCGCAAGGCACTTGGGCATCCTGGCATCGACCCCAAGATGGCCGCAAAGAAAAAGAAGAAGACTATTCCAGCTGAACCAGAGGCACCAAGGCAGGAAGTAGTTCCGCTTGTCTTCCCAACTGCAACGACTGGCTCGAAGCCAAAGAGCCGGTCAACAGCTTCAGAGCTCAAGAAGACAAGAACTGCTGAGGCTGAAGCAAGGAAGAGGAAAAGCTCTGAAGCCTCTCATACTGCCCCCAGCAAGAAAAAGAGAAAGACCAAGAAATCTCGGGCTGCTCCCACAGAGCCCTTGATAGTTGAACCTATTTCTATGGTTCACCCTGACGCAGAACGTCAACTGACGGTTCATGAGCCTGCTTCCACAGAGGCTCCTGAAGCTGAAGACATTCCAGCAGCTGATCCCATCGCTGCTGAAGACATTGGTCATCGTGACAATGTAGAAGATGATGCAGCCCTTCCTCAATTAGAACACAGCGAACTCATCAGCATTGGCCGTCCACTGACGCCAATTGCACAGGATGCTTCATGGGCGGATCTCCCTCAAGAGGAAGAAGACTATGAGGCTCAGCCCACTCAAACCCCACAGGCGTCGTCTGCATTCTGCAGGCTTCGCAAAGGTCCAAGGCCTCAAGTCTCTGCTGAAGACATTCCGGCTGCATCAGCCGCAGAAGAAGCACCACAAGAGCCCACTCCTATGCTCCACCAAGAAGCAGTTCTCCAGGAGAACATGCTTGTGACCGACCCTCCAGCTAGTCAAGCGGAGGATGAAAATCTTAAGGCTGCCACAACCAACAACGAAGCTAATGTGGAGCCCTCCCCAGCAAAAGCTTCAGACGACAGTGAAGCCACTGAACCCACAACTTATGTTCCTGAGTCTGCTGCAGGTCCCCAATTCAACTATCATGTTGAGCACAGGCCTCAGGTCCAGAAGCCAATCCCCAGATTGCCAAGGTTTCCAGGTCCTGCATCAGCACCTGGCTCCTTCAACATCAATGGCTTCAGGGCAGATAATACTTTCTTCAATAGCTCCAAGAACCCCTATACAAGGGAAAGGATTTCATCAGATAGGTTCTGGAGCTATCCTCAGCGCAGCTACTACTCTTGCATACTGTACAACCAAGGTCGCATTTTCCTGCACAAGCGCCTTGATGTTGAAGCTATTGCTGGTCTGCCCTGTCTAGAGGAAGCGTTGGATTGCTTCAAACAAGTGGGTCTGCTACAGTTCATTACTGATGAAGAGCATTGGGACGAAGAGCTCCTGCTACAATTCTATGCCACACTGCACATCAAAGGATACAACAGAGATCCCAAGACTTGGGTCCTGGAGTGGATGACCGGCAACGTTCATCACGAAGCCAATGCATTTGATATCATTGAGCTCACTGGCCCGCCCACTCCAGGTGAATTCTTCGAGCAAGGCTGTCGGCTACACACTGAAGCTATTGAGAGCATATTTCAGAGACCTGAACCGAATATGAGTCAGATGCTCTCCATGATGAAGCCATTGCCCCACGATGCTCCTTATCCTACAGAGTTCTTTGTTGAAGACCTTGAGTACCTGCCCAGGACCATCTATCACATCATCCGACGGACTCTCTGGCCCATTAAAGGACACTCTCCAAATGCAAAGATCGAGGGTGCAATGAAGACTCTGATATTCTGTATCCTTCATGGCAAATGCTTCAACACACAGGATTTCTTCATACGCCAACTAGCTGCATCAGGCTCAGATCTGTTTGGTTTAAAGTTCTATGCTCCTTGGGTAATGAGGCTGATCAAACTTCACTCTGCCATCTCGTATCAGCCCTCAGCCCGCAACCATCGGACCTTCTTGCCTGATGTGGATACCTCTGCTGAAGCCATCTATCCTGAACCTGCCAAGCAACCTCTGAGTCTTCAGAATGCAGAACACCAGAGCTTCACTCAAAATGTTGAAGGTGTTGAAGCCATCTCCAGGGTGTATCCTTTGGCTGGCACTACACGTGCACCACACCCTGCGTCAACTGAAGCCACTGACAGTGCCACTGCTTCAAGACCCAAGAAGCGCACTCGTGTTCTCAACGACTGAGAGCTTCTTGTGGCCCTTCATCAAAAGCAGGATAGGCATCATCACTGGTTGAAGAGACAGATGAAAAGCCTCTTGGTGGATGTAAATCGCATCCGAAATCTTGCCACCAAGAACGCTTTCGTTGCCCATGAAACCTGTCGCCGCACATGGAAAGGGCTAACGATGATGCTTTCTGAAGCTGATCTTCAAGAAGATGGCTTCACTGAGAGATTCAAGTTTGACTCCACGCCTCCTTGAAGAGCTGTGCTACTGGGGACTCCATCTCTTGAAGACTCTGAGTTTTCTTCCTCTGCTGCCACAGTCACTGCCAGAATCATTGAGGAAGAAGACGATGCTACCTCACCGCCACCTGCTTCAGCACCTCCAAGCTCTTCTGCACCGCCAAACAACGCCAACAACCCTGCTACTTCATCTACTCCTCATGGGAACGAGTAGAGGCTCTATGTCTTCAAACCTTTTCGGTCATTACTGACAAAAGGGGGAGAAGCATATGAGAATGATAGTCTTCAAGCGGGTTCATATGGGCGAGTGCCTTATATTTTGCTTCGTGCTTACAACTCTTGTTTTTTCACTACATTTGGTTCTTATGAGTTGTAACACCTAAACCAGATGGTCGTCTGCTACTTGTTTGCCACCCTATTTTGCGAATATAAATTCCGCATGTGCGACGATAAATTCCGCACTTGTCTCATTCTGCAGACGTCCATTTTCCATTATGCATTATCTTCATATACTTTCACATGCATAGTGGATTGTCATCATAAGCTGAAATGGATCTCCACAAGCACAACCTGCCATGTGCATTTGCATTCCAAAAGCAAATTAACTTATATGCACATCTTCAGGGGGAGCCCTTGCAACTTATGAAGACAATTCCTTATCCTTTACAATTTCACAGACTATATTCCCCGTTGAAAACTTCAACTAGTTTGTCATCAATCAACAAAAAGGGGGAGATTGTAAGTGCATCTAGTGCCACCCCTAGTTGGTTTTGGAGTATTTACGATAAACCTAGTTGAGGGACTAATGTGTTTGTGAGAATTGCAAGATAACACAGGTAGAAGTCCCTCATTGATTCGGTTTTACTACCAGAGATGACCCCTAAAAATGTATGAAGACATTGAAGTCAAAGGTGGTATATGAAGATATTCACATTGAAGACTATGACAAAAGAAGACACGTTATGAAGCCTATGGAGCTCGAAGACTTAGATCTTTCGTAGTTCTTTTTCTTTTGTGTTGAGTCATAGGAACCACCGTACTGTTAAGTGGGGTCCAGGAGAACCAGTCAGAATGACTGAAGTGATGCCTAAACCAAAAACCTATGTCTTCGAGTGAAGACATTGAGAGCAAATCTTGCCCAAAGTCGGACAAGTCAGCTTTGCTTGTAGCCCAAGTAAAGTTGCCATGAGAGTTTGAAATCTGACCGTTGAGACACGTGTCAGTTCCTTAGTGACCCAGGGTCATTTCGGACAAATCAGGTCGGGTTGCCAAGTGGCTATAAATAGCCCACCCCCTACAACCATAAACGGTTGGCTGCTCAGATTGAGAGTACGGCTTTTGTCGTGTGAGAGCAACCCACCTCGAAGCCTTTGAGAGAGAGAATTCCTTGCGAGGATAAAGCCCTAACCACCCAGAGCCAGAGAACATTGGGCATCACTTAAGTCTTCTTGTCTGTGTGATCTGAAGACTTATTACACTTGAGGACTGTGCATCCCCAGACGGTTAGGCGTCGCGTTAAGAGTATCCAAGAGACATTGTGGATTGCCGGTGAACAAAGTCTGTGAAGGTTTGGAAGTCTACCTTGAAGACTTACCAGAGTGATTGGGCGAGGACTATGTGACCTTAGCTCAAGGAGAATACGGTGAGGACTTGGTGTCCTGAGCTGCGTGTTCAGGACTGGGTGTCCGGGACTGTGTGTCCTAAGGTTTAAATACCTAGCCGCTCCAACCAGACGTACAGTTGTCACAGCAACTGGAACTGGTCCAACACATCATTGTCTTCAACGAGTCACTGGTTTCATCTTCACTTCCTTTTACTTACTGATCACTCATTGTGAAGTCATTGCGTGTCTGTTCTATCTTTTGTCTTCACAACGTGAGTGTATGATCTATTTGGCTTCAAAGTATCTTCCTACCTGATCCTTATTACACTACTGCTATTTGTCACTGTGCTTTCACTCTGTTGATACTTGACCATGGCTTTCCTAGTGTAGTCTAACTTCGGCTGCATAGTAATAGGCATATCTTCACTGTTTGTCTTCATAACTCCCACGTTTTGAATACTTTCATAAAAATCGCCTATTCACCCCCCCTCTAGTCGGTATAACGCACTTTCAGTTATGGGCCCATCATGTGGGTTAAAGTAAGAAGGGCGTTGACATCTTGCACGGTCATGATAGCAAGACATGTCAGAGGGTAGACTATCAGTTATGTTGGCAACAATGTCGGTACCAAGGGCGAGGGACGAAGAGAACCATTTTCCTGCTTGTTGAACGAGGTGGACCATTAGGCAAAGTTCTCGTCCATCGGTGGCTACCAGAATGTCATCAATAATAGTAATAGGGTCTTGCTGACAGAATTGTACACCGAGGTGTTTACATAAGCAGGAGAATATTACTTCTTAGATTATATAGATCACAAGAAACGTTAAACCAACCAATGGAAAGGAAAATATGATTATCATATTAAACAGAACAATGGAAAAGAAAATGTGTTTAAACACATATTTCAAGGGTATATCCTTCCCAAGGACAAGCAAAGCATGATATCCATGTCAGGATATAATGTAGAAAACTCTTTAGGTAGGGGAGAGAAATTTCATGACATTACCCATACAACGGTGTTTGGATAATTGAGCAGGAAACATTTAGCATTGGGCTTCAAATGTTCTTTTTGAAAAATCGGAGTACCATAGACATGCTTCGAGATAACATTGACATGGTCAACAGGTGAAGATCAGACTTTGGAAACAAAAAGGATCCATCAGGAACAACTTATAGAATAAGTCTTACAATTTCCTCATGGAAGAATGACTAATCCTTGCCAAAAAGGAAACTATAACAATAGGTTCTCCGGCCAGGTGTGGTAGGCACGACATCACCTTACCGGTTCACATAAAGACCAATGTTATAACTCTTGGAAATATGTTCTAACCAACATATCTGACCGAGATTCAGATCAGATAGGTGCTAGGATAACTCAGATTAAGGATGCCTGAGAAGTAAGTGCAACACAAATTGTTTGAGATGACATTGTAAGATTCTCGGGAATTGAACTATGGAAGCGAGTTCCGGAACAAGAGTTCATCATCAAACCAAGGAGAGGACGAGGAGGTGACTGAGGGACTCAGTGACAATTCATCAAGATTTCCAAAAGATGAATTTCCACAATTATGTGAATAAGGAGATAACATTTGTCAGATCAAATGGTATAATGATGTAAGCTCGAGGAAAATATACACGATTAAACATTGGTTGAAAGGTGCACCCGAAATATGGGCTGGGTTGCACGACCAACATCGAAATGGTGATTCAATAATCAATAGTCTAAGAATGAATGACTGGCCATTAACTTCAAAGCAATAGGGTTGCTAGAAGTTTTGAAGTCGCACATCATAGTTCGATTGTCGGTTTTCTGGTTAGAAATAACACGGGGACCAATGAATGAACGGATATGGAAAAGGTATCACCTGCATCAAGAATTCTTAAGAGGTGGTGAAATTCTCATGACATTCTTGACATAAAAGATGGTAATACTCCAAGGTAAAGAAGAACAAATGCTGGATAGCAAGGATCCCAAGGTATAACACAAAACACGAACAAGTTTGTGTTGAACGGAAGGCAATCGAGTGGTCGATGATAACACAAATCATCGCGGGCAAGGATGGTATTTCTCATCATGAATTCAATTGATATCCTTGAGGAGCTCGGAATGTTGATGATGATCATGACACATTTGTCGAGAGGTTTTAGGAAGATATAATCGCTCATCGACGACATCAAGCAAAAGGAAGGATGGAGCGAAAAGTTATTGAAACCACGGATACGACACAAACTTAGAATCAAGCTTGTTGTTCAAGGCGAAATGATATGACGAGGAAAGTCGGCGTAAGCTTAGCTCATCGTCGAAAATTGTGCTTCGAAAAGAAGGACCAGATAGCACAGTTAAAAATTGCACGAGAATGATATAGCCGATCAGGCTAGGAATGACTTGAAGGGTTATTAAATCATAAGCAACGAAAATTACTTAGAATTATTGAATCGGAGTGCGGAATTGATTCACTTAACGGTATTCTCGAGTGACTAATAACTCAGAACCTGAGGGAAATTGGAATTAGCAAGAATAATAGTTGATGAAGAACTCATAAGAAGTTATGTAGTTCCGTGGTATTCTTGAGATACCAGAGTGTAATGCTCGACGGTAGATCAAAGTAAGGGTTGGACAGGTGCAATGATCTGCAGAAGACAAGTACTTCCACTTGTCCGAGAAATAGAATCAAGGGAGAACAATCATGGTCGGAACCACGGTTGCGAAGTATCAATTCACATATACCAGATGATATTTATCAAGGAAATAGTTATTATTACAAGAAGCTTCCATGATAGGATATACATCGTGTCCATGGGCATGAACGCAAAGTTCAAGGTTGACTCCCACTTATTCAACGTATAACCTTCCATTCACTTCTCGTGTTTAGAAAATGACACTAGTTGTTGAAAGTTTTACCTGGTGCAATACCAGATAAGTATGACCCATCAAATCTTTCGGGTTCACATAGATTAGGGAAGGCGTTGGTTCAACCCATCGGGGCATCTTAGGAACCTATACCACAAATTTCGGGGTAAATAATACAAGCTCAAAAATAGAGCATGGTTGACAAAGCAGAGGATACAATTTACCAAAGGCATTTCATACCCGCGGAAAGGCTCACAAGGTTATTGAATATGAAGGACACTTCAGATAATAAATTCAACAAAGGATCTGACAGTCCATAACGGAGCTGATGTGAGCATTGATAACCCACAAGTATAGGGGATCGCAACAGTTTTCGAGGGTCGAGTATTTAACCCAAATTTATTGATTCGACACAAGGGGAGCCAAAGAATATTCTCAAGTATTAGCAGCTGAGTTGTCAATTCAACCACACCTGGAAACTTAGTATCTGCAGCAAAGTGTTTAGTAGCAAAGTAATATGATAGTGGTGGTAGAGGCAACAAAAGTAAAGACAGCAAAAGTAATGTTTTTGGTATTTTGTAGTGATTGTAACAGTAGTAGTGGGAAAGTAAATAAGCGTAAACCAGTATATGGAAAACTCGTAGGCACCGGATCAGTGATGGATAATTATGCCGGATGCGGTTCATCATGTGATAGTCGTAACATAGGGTGACACAAAACTAGCTCCAATTCGTCATTGTAATGTAGGCATGTATTCTGTATATAGTCATACGTGCTTATGGAAAAGAACTTGCATGACATCTTTTGTCCTACCCTCCCGTGGCAGCGGGGTCCTATTAGAAACTAAGGGATATTAAGGCCTCCTTTTAATAGAGAACCGGAACAAAGCATTAGCACATAGTGAATACATGAACTCCTCAAACTATGGTCATCACCGGGAGTGGTCCCGATTATTGTCACTTCGGGGTTGCCGGATCATAACACATAGTAGGTGACTATAGACTTGCAAGATAGGATCAAGAACTCACATATATTCATGAAAACATAATAGGTTCAGATCTGAAATCATGGCACTCGGGCCCTAGTGACAAGCATGAAGCATAGCAAAGTCATAGCAACATCAATCTCAGAACATAATGGATACTAGGAATCAAACCCTAACAAAACTAACTCAATTACATGATAAATCTCATCCAACCCATCACCGTCCAGCAAGCCTACGATGGAATTACTCACGCATGGCGGTGAGCATCATGAAATTGGTGATGGAGGATGGTTGATGATGACGACGGCGACGAATACCCCTCTCCAGAGCCTCGAACGGACTCCAGATCAGCCCTCCCAAGAGGTTTTAGGGCTTGGCGGCGGCTCCGTATCGTAAAACGCGATGATTTCTTCTCTCTGATTTTTTTCTCTCTGAAAGCAGATATATAGAGTTGGAGTTGGCGTCGGAGGGTTTCCAGGGGGCCCACGAGGTAGGTGGGCGCGCCCTAGGGGGGGGGCGCCCCCCACCCTCCTGGACAGGGTGTGGGCCCCCTGGTCTTCATCTTTGGCGAGGATTTTTTATTATTTTTTCTAAGGTGTTCCGTGGAGTTTCAGGTCATTCCGAGAATATTTGTTTTCTGCACATAAAACAACACCATGGCAATTCTGCTGAAAACAGCGTCAGTCCGGGTTAGTTCCATTCAAAACATACAAGTTAGAGTCCAAAACAAGGGCAAAAGTGTTTGGAAAAGTAGATACGACGGAGACGTATCAACTCCCCCAAGCTTAAACCCTTGCTTGTCCTCAAGCAATTCAGTTGACAAACTGAAAGAAAGAAAGAAAAACTTTTACAAACTCTATTTGCTCTTGTTGTTGTAACTATGTCAAGCCAGCATTCAAGTTTTTAGCATAGATCATAACTAACCATATTTGCAATAATTCTCAGGTCTCATAATTACTCATATCAATAGCATAATCAGCTAGCAAGCCATAATAATAAATCTTGGATGACAACACTTTCTCAAAACAATCATAATATGATATAACAAGATGGTATCTCGCTAGCCCTTTCTGAGACCGCAAAACATAAATGCAGAGCACCTTTAAAGATCAAGGACTGACTAGACATTGTAATTCATGGTAAAAGAGATCCAATCATAGTCATACCCAACATAGATTAATAGTGATGAATGCAAATGACAGCTGTGCTCTCCAGCTAGTGCTTTTTAATAAGAGGGTGATGACTCAAAGTAAATGGATAGGCCCTTCGCAGAGGGAAGCAGGGATTTGTAGAGGTGCCAGAGCTCGGTTTTGAAATAGAGATAAATTGCAGTTTGAGCAGTATACTTTCATTGTCAACGTAACAACTAAGAGATGACGATATCTTCCATGCTAAACACATTATAAGCGGTTCCCAAACAGAATGGTAAAGTTTATACTCCCCCTCCACCAACTAGCATCAATCCATGACTTGCTCGAAACAACGAGTGTCTCCTACATACATCAGGTCCCAGAGGGAGTTTTTTTGCAATTAATTTTGATTTAGTTTGCATAGAGCATGGGACTGGGCATCCCGGTGACCAGCCATTTTCTCGTGAGTGAGGAGCGGAGTCCACTCCTCTTGAGAATAACCCGCCTAATACGGAAGGTAAGGACAACCTTGGTTGATACATGAGCTATTCGAGCATACAAACCAGAATATTTATTTGAAGGTTTAGAGTTTGGCACATACAAATTTACTTGGAACGGCAGGTAGATACCGCATATAGGAAGGTATGGTGGACTCATCTGGAATAACTTTGGGGTTTAAGGGATTGGATGCACAAGCAGTATTCCCTCTTAGTACAGGTGAAGGCTAGCAAAAGACTGGGAAGCAACCAACTAGAGAGCGACAACAGCCATGTACATGCATTAAAATTAATAAACATTGGATGCAAGCATGAGTAGGATATAATCCACCATGAACATAAATATCATGAAGGCTATGTTGATTTTGTTTCAACTACATGCGTGAACATGTGCCAAGTCAAGTCACTCAAATCATTCAAAGGAGGATACCATCCCATCATACCACATCATAATCATCTCAATAGCATGTTGGCACACAAGGTAAATCATTATAACTCATAGCTAATCAAGCATGGCACAAGCAACTATGATCTCTAATTGTCATTGCAAACATGTTTATTCATAATAAGCTGAATTAGGAACGACGGGCTCATCATATTTACAAAAACAAAAGAGGTCGAGTTCATACCAGCTTTTCTCATCTCAGTCAGTCCATCATATATGTCATCATAATTGCCTTTCACTTGCACAACCGAACGGTGTGAATAATAATAATAGTGCACGTGCATTGGACTAAGCTGGAATCTGTGAGCATTCAATAAACAGGAGAAGACAAGGCAATATGGGCTCTGGGTTAAATCAACAATAATGCATATGAGAGCCACTTCAACAATTCAATTAAGGTCTTCTCCTGCTGACCCCCAAAGAAAAGAAAAGAAAATAAAACTATTTACACGGGAAAGATCCCAACAAGCAAAAGAAGAACAGGAATTTTTTTGGGTTTTCTTTTTAATTACTACTACAACAGGAAAGTAAATTACTACTAATTTTTTTGGTTTTCTTAAGGTTTAACAAACACACAAGAAGAAAGCAAGAAAAAGAAAATAAACTAGCATGGATATTACAATGAAAGAGTATAAGCACCGACATCTAGCAAAGAGTGTATGTGAACATAAATGAAATGTCGGTGAGAAATACGTACTCCCCCAAGCTTAGGCCTTTGGCCTAAGTTGGTCTATTGCCAGGGATAGCCTGGCGGATACCCGTAGGTGTAGCTGGGGTCGTACTGCGACGAGGAATAGTTGGGATCATACTGTGATGAAAAAGAAGACTCTGACTGCCACTGGCTGACAGTCGTCTCTGGATCCCAAGAATAAACAGATTGTCGTGGAGGCTCATCTTGTGGTTCCGGTTCCATGGCTGGTGTAGGGTTCTTGTAAGCTTGGACGGCAGCCCACGTAACGAGATAAGGTCCTACAAAATTAAACAAAGAAGGAGCAGGCAACGTAATAGTTTCAGGATAATGTTTATCAAAGTATAACTTGTATTTGAGCTCTCCATTCCTGTCCTTAACAAGAAAATCATGGGCTATCATGCTCTTATAGTCTAAATAAGCATCAGGCAGCAATTTTTCTTCCTTCTCATAATGCCTAATAGCTATGTTAAAGTGTGCAGCAAGGCGAGAAGCATAAATGCCTCCAAAGATGGGGCCTTTAGTATGGTTCAGACTCAACCGCCTAGCAATAATTCCACCCATACTGACAGTGTTGTCGCGGTATAAACCATGGAACAAAATGATAATATCAGGAATGCTAAAGTTCCCACAATTGCCACGACCTATCAGGCATTGACTAGCAAATAAAGCAAAATAGCGTAACATAGGAAAATGTATGCTAGTGATCCTCGCATCAGAAACCTTCGTGGTTTCTCCCACAGTTATACTAAGGGGGATCCCTAACACTACCCCATGATGGAAATTTGCAAGCAGAAGTGAAATCCTCTTAGTCCATGGTATAAGATTTATCATAGAGATCAAACATGACTGAAGGAGAATTACGCGAAGATGAATACTCAAACCTCCTCACAAATGAACTTGTGAGATCATGATACTGGGGGCATTTGTTAGCCTCAAAATCCTCAAGACCGGCATTGTGCAAATATGCTTTGAATTCTTTTTTAATTCCCGCACGGTCCATAAAATTTTCCGACGGCCATTCGCAAGGCCGTACTGGAGCGTCTCTTGGTGGATCCTCGTCAGCATCGCGCATAGCAATTCTGGGTCCTTGCTTCTTAGAGGAACCACCTTGGAACATCTTCCTAAGCATATTGTTTTTCTCTGAAAAATTCTAAAAATTTTAGTAACTTCAAACAAAAGTGAACCAACTTCAATAAAACTGATAGCAACTACTCCTATAAGTGCCTAGAGCCTATATCAAGCATTAGAACTACTTGGAACCATATAAATTTGACATGCAAGCTCAAGAACATGGTCACCTATGCAACACAAATTTGCAAAGAATGAAGCACTAGAACAAAAACTAATTGGACCAATGGAGGAGTCACATACCAAGGAACAATCTCCCCAAGCAGTTTTGCGAGAGGTGCTTTGAGCAAGGAGATCGAAAATCACATCAAAAGTCGCTGGAACTCGTGCTTGAGTTGGTTTTTCGGGTTTGTGTGAGACCGAGGAAGAAGATGGGTGCTGGGATAATTGGAGGAGGGCCACCGTGGGCCCACGAGGCAGGGGGGCGCGCCCTATAGGGGGGGGGGCGCCGACCACCCTCGTGGCCAGGTGGCAGCTCCTCCCGTGGTAATTTTTGCACAGTAAATCCTCAAATATTCCCGAAAAAATCATATTAAATTGGCATGGCATTCTGAGGACTTTTATTTTCGGGATATTTTTATATTGCACGGATAAGTCAGGAAACAAATAGAAAAATACTATTTTTACTTATTTCTACTAAATAACAGAAAATATAGAGAGGGTACAGAAGTTTGTGCTTCTAGTTTCATCCATCTCATGCTCATCAAAAAGAATCCACTAACAAGGTTGATCAAGTCCTGTTAACAAACTCATTCTGATAATCATGAAACCGGAGAAATTTCGAATAACACTAAGTTACCTCAACGGGGATATGCACATCACCTATAATAAGTATATCATATTTCTTTTTGACGGTAGGAAGAGGAAATTCAAAACCTCCAATTTTAATCGATGGGATTTTTCCAATGGAGTTGATACTATGAACTTGAGGTTGTTTCCTCGGAAAGTGTACCGTATGCTCATTACCATTAACATGAATAGTGACATTGCCTTTGTTGCAATCAATAACATCCCCTGCAGTGTTAAGAAAAGGTCTTCCAAGAATAATAGACATACTATCATCCTCGGGAATATCAAGAATAACAAAGTCCGTTAAAATAGTAATGTTTGCAACCACAACAGGCACATCCTCACAAATACCGACAGGTATAGCAGTTGATTTATCAGCCATTTGCAAAGATATTTCAGTAGGTGTCAACTTATTCAAGTCAAGTCTACGAAATAAAGAGAGGGGCATAACACTAACACCGGCTCCAAGATCACATAAAGCAGTTTTAATATAATTTCTTTTAATGGAGCAAGGTATAGTAGGTACTCCGGGATCTCCAAGTTTCTTTGGTATTCCACCCTTAAAAGTATAATTAGCAAGCATGGTGGAAATCTCAGCTTTCGGTATCTTTCTTTTATTAGTAATGATATCCTTCATATATTTAGCATAAGGATTTGTTTTGAGCACATCAGTTAATCGCATACGTAAAAAGATAGGTCTAATCATTTCAGCAAAGCGCTCAAAATCCTCACCATCCTTTTTCTTGGATGGTTTCAGAGGAAAAGGCATGGGTTTCTGAACCCATGGTTCTCTTTCTTTACCATGTTTCCTAGCAACAAAGTCTCTTTTATCATAATGTTGATTCTTTGATTGTGGGTTATCAAGATCAACATCAGGTTCAATTTCTACATCATTATCATTACTAGGTTGAGCATCATCATGAACATCATCATTAATATTTTCATTAGGTTCATGTTCATTACCAGATTGTGTTTCAGCATTAGACATAGATATATCATTTGGATTATCAGGTGGTTCAGCAATAGGTTCACTAGAAGTTTGCACAGTTCTATCATTATTCTTTTTCTTCTTTTTAGAAGAACTAGGAACATCGCTATTATTCCTCTGAGAATCTTGCTCGATTCTCTTAGGGTGGCCTTCAGGATACAAAGGTTCCTGAGTCATTCTACCAGTTCTAGTAGCCACTCTAACAGCATAATCATTTTTCTTACTATTCATTTCATCAAGCACTTCTTTTTGAGCTTTAAGTACTTGTTCTACTTGAGTGGTAACCATAGAAGCATGTTTGCTAACAAGTTTAAGTTCACCTTTAATATTAGCCATATAGTCACCCAAGCGTCTAATCATATAAGCATTTTCTTTTAATTGTCTACCAAAATAAGCATTGAAGTCGTCTTGCTTAAACATAAAGTTATCAAACTCATCCAAGCACTGACTAGAAAATTTTAGTCGGAGGGACTTCAGCTTTATCATATCTATAGAGAGAATTTACCTTTACTACCTGTGTCGGGATATCGGGATTAGGAGGTTCTTCAATAAATAAGGGATTAAGATCATATATTTCTTCGAGAGGCGGTAGATTAAGACCATGTATTTCTTCAATAGGAGGTAAATTCTTAACATCTTCAGCTTTAATACCTTTTTCTTTCATAGATTTCTTTGCCTCTTGCATATCTTCAGGACTGAGAAATAGAACACCTCTCTTCTTCAGAGTTGGTTTAGGAATAGGCTCAGTAATTGGAGCAGGAGCTGGCTCAGGAGGTGCCCAATTATTTTCATTTGTCAACATATTATTCAATAGAATTTCAGCTTCATCCGGTGTTCTTTCCTTGAAAAGAGAACCAGCAAAACTATCCAGGTAATCTCTGGAAGCATCGGTTAGTCCATTATAAAAGATATCAAGTATTTCAGGTTTCTTAAGAGGATGATCAGGAAAAGCATTAAGTAACATGAGAAGCCTCCCCCAAGCTTGTGGGAGACTCTCTTCTTTAATTTGCACAAAGTTGTATATTTCCCTCAAAGCAGCTTGTTTCTTATGAGCAGGAAAATATTTAGCAGAGAAGTAATAAATCATATCCTGGGGACTATGCACACAACGAGGATCAAGAGAATTAAACCATATCTTAGCATCACCCTTTAATGAGAACGGAAATATTTTGAGTATATAGAAGTAACACGATCTCTCATCATTAGTGAACAGGGCAGCTATATCATTTAACTTAGTAAGATGTGCCACAATAGTTTCAGATTCATAGCCATAAAAAGGATCAGATTCAACCAAAGTAATTATATCTGGATCAACAGAGAATTCATAATCCTTATCAGGAACACAAATAGGTGAATTTGCAAAAGCAGGATCAGGTTTCATTTTATCTCTAAGTGATTCTTTGTTCCATTTAATCAATAACCTCTTAAGCTCATATCTATCTTTGCAGGCTAAAATAGCTAAAGAAGAATCTTTATCAAAAAGATAACCCTGAGGAATAACAGGCATATTTTCATCATCACTTTCATCATCGTATTCAGATTCATCAATTTCTCTTTCTCTAGCCCTAGCAATTTGTTCTTCAAGAAATTCACTAAGGGGCACAGTAGTATCAGGCATAGAAGTAGTTTCATCATAAGTATCATGCATAGTAGAAGTGGCATCATCAATAACATGCGGCATATCGGAACGAATAGCAGAAGCAGGTTTAGGTGTCACTAGCTTACTCATAACAGAAGGTGAATCAAGTGCAAGGCTAGATGGCAGTTCCTTACCTCCCCTCGTAGTTGAGGGATAAATTGTTGTCTTAGCGTCTTTCAAGTTCTTCATAGTGTCCAGCAGATATAAATCCCAAGTGACTCAAAGAATAGAGCTATGCTCCCCGACAACGGCACCAGAAAAAGGTCTTGATAACCCACAAGTATAGGGGATCGCAATAGTTTTCGGTAGTGTATTTAACCCAAATTTATTGATTCGACACAAGGGGAGCCAAAGAATATTCTCAAGTATTAGCAGCTGAGTTGTCAATTCAACCACACCTGGAAACTTAGTATCTGCAGCAAAGTGTTTAGTAGCAAAGTAATTAGATAGTGGTGGTAGCGGCAACAAAAGTAAAGATAGCAAAAGTAATGTTTTTGGTATTTTGTAGTGATTGTAACAGTAGCAGCGGGAAAGTAAATAAGCGTAAACCAGTATATGGAAAACTCATAGGCACCGGATCAGTGATGGATAATTATGTCGGATTCGGTTCATCATGTGACAGTCATAACATAGGGTGACACAGAACTAGCTCCAATTCATCAATGTAATGTAGGCATGCATTCTGTATATAGTCATACGTGCTTATGGAAAAGAACTTGCATGACATCTTTTGTCCTACGCTCCCATGGCAGCGGGGTCCTATTGGAAACTAAGGGATATTAATGCCTCCTTTTAATAGAGAACCAGAACAAAGCATTAGCACATAGTGAATGCATGAACTCCTCAAACTATGGTCATCACCGGGAGTGGTCCTGATTATTGTCACTTCGGGGTTGCCAGATCATAACACGTAGTAGGTAACTATAGACTTGCAAGATAGGATCAAGAACTCACATATATTCATGAAAACATAATAGGTTCAGATCTGAAATCATGGCACTCGGGCCCTAGTGACAAGCATTAAGCATAGAAAAGTCATAGCAACATCAATCTCAGAACATAATGGATACTAGGGATCACACCCTAACAAAACTAACTCGATTAAATGATAAATCTCATCCAACCCATCACCGTCCAGCAAGCCTACGATGGAATTACTCACGCACGGCGGTGAGCATCATGAAATTGGTGATGGAGGATGGTTGATGATGACGACAGCGACGAATCCCCCTCTTCGGAGCCCCGAACGGACTCCAGATCAGCCCTCGTGAGAGGTTTTAGGGCTTGGCGGCGGCTCCGTATCGTAAAACGCGATGATTTGTTCTCTTTGATTTTTTCTCTCTGAAAGCAGATATATAGAGTTGGAGTTGGCATCGGAGGGTTTCCAGGGGGCCCACGAGGTAGGGGCGTGCGCCCTAGAGGGGGGGGGCGCCCCACCCTCGTGGACAGGGTGTGGGCCCCCTGGTCTTCATCTTTGGCGAGGATTTTTTTTATTTTTTCTAAGGTGTTTCGTGGAGTTTCAGGTCATTCCGAGAATATTTGTTTTCTGCACATAAAACAACACTATGGCAATTCTGCTGAAAACAGCGTCAGTCCGGGTTAGTTCCATTCAAATCATACAAGTTAGAGTCCAAAACAAGGGCAAAAGTGTTTGGAAAAGTAGATATGACGGAGATGTATCAAGCATCGACACACCATCAGAGGAAGAAAACAATGCAAGGGCATTGGTTTATAGAAACAACTGACTAATCCAAAGCTCAAATGCAAAGGAATTATGATTTCCAAATCAATCGATCAGAAGCAAAACGCTTTGTTTAAAAATGTATAAGTTGAATAGACTTAGGGGTACATTCGACGACAACTTGATTGGTCGAGGACCAGCTCATGTTCAAAATGACGTCTGAGCCAAAAGGATGAATTCTAGGATCTGATTGAGGATTGCGAGCATTCGCAACATATCGAATCAAGTGACTCGAAATGATAGTGATAGAGGATGCCAACGAAGATTACTAGAAGTATGGAATTAACCATAATGCAGGAAGGCAAGGAAATCAAGAGTAATGGGCTGCTAAGGATTTTCAGAAAATTGAATGGTATTTCGAGGTCTTATGTGAAACACATGAACGGGTAGGGATGAGCGAATACTCGGCAAGTGCGAGGAATTATCCGTAGGGGTGTTTATGTGGCTAGTAACTGCAAGGCAGTGGGCACAAAGTATTCTCCGAATATCCGAAGTATTTCAGGATATCTTGTAATAGCAAGAACAATTGGAAGTGAAGCTATGGACGACAAGTGTATGTAGTTATCCATAAGGGTTTACCGATGGTCGGGAATAGCAAAAGCGGTGGGCACAAAGTCTCGAGAGAATATGGAAGAGTATCTTCGGAATCTTCTGGTGAAGTCGGCCATCATCTGGAATGAAGGAGCTCTCCGGGAGAAAGTATTTACGAGAACCTAGAGTTAGAGTTAGCAAAACCATTTAACCCGAATAGAAGAGAGATCAGAATCCCAGAGTATAGACGATGAGTAAAAAATCCTAATACCACCCAATGGCGACGTGGGTAAAAGTTTTTGCAATGACTAGACTCGACTTCGGCCAAGGAGGTGGAAAGGGGGATTCCTACAAGCAGTCGGCTCTGATACCAACTTGTGACGCCCCCGATTCATCGTACACTAATCATGCATGCAAATGTGTACGATCAAGATCAGGGACTCACGGGAAGATATCACAACTCAACTCTAAAACATAAATAAGTCATACAAGCATCATAATACAAGCCAGGGGCCTTGAGGGCTCGAATACAAGTGCTCGATCATAGACGAGTCAGCGGAAGCAACAATATCTGAGTACAGACATAAGTTAAACAAGTTGCCATAAGATCGCTAGGACAAACTGGGATACAAATCGAACGAGGCGCAGGCCTCCTGCCTGGGAACCTCCTAACTACTCCTGGTCGTCGTTTGCGGGCTGCACGTAGTAGTAGGCATCTCCAGTGTAGTAGGAGTCGCCGTCGACGGTGGCGTCTGGCTCCTGGACTCCAGCAGCTGGTTGCGACAACCAAAAAGATAGGAAAGGGGGGAAAATGGGGGAGAAAGCAAACGTGAGTACTCATCCAAAGTACTCGCAAGCAAGGAGCTACACTACATATGCATGGGTATATGTGTAAAGGGCCATATCAGTGGACTGAACTGCAGAATGCCAGAATAAGAGGGGGATAACTAATCCTGTCGAAGAGTACGCTTCTGGCAGCCTCCGTCTTGCAGCATGTAGAAGAGAGTAGACTGAAGTCCTCCAAGTAGCATCGCATAGCATAATCCTACCCGGTGATCCCCTCCTTGTTGCCCTGTTAGAGAGCAATCACCGGGTTGTATCTGGCACTTGGAAGGGTGTGTTTTATTAAGTATCCGGTTCTAGTTGTCATAAGGTCAAGGTACAACTCCAAGTCGTCCTGTTACCGAAGATCACGGCTATTCGAATAGATTAACTTCCCTGCAGGGGTGCACCACATAACCCAACATGCTTGATCCCATTTGGCCGGACACACTTTCCTGGGTCATGCTCGGCCTCGGAAGATCAACATGTCGCAGCCCTACCTAGGCACAACAGAGAGGTCGGCACGCCGGTCTAAATCCTATGGCGCAGGGGTCTGGGCCCATTGCACACCTGCATGTTGCGAGGGCGGCCGGAAGCAGACCTAGCAACCTCCAGTACAATGGAAGTCACATTACGCGGTCCAATCTGGCGCGTGCCGCTCAGTCGCTGACGTCACGAAGTGCTTCGGCTGAAGTGCCCATATCTTTCCCATGTAGTTGGTTAGTGCGTATAGGCCAGTAGCCAGACTCAGATCAAATACCAAGATCTCGTTAAGCGTGTTAAGTATCCGCGAACGCCGAATAGGGCCAGGCCTACCTCTCTCCTAGGTGGTCTCAACCTGCCCTGTCGCTCCACCACAAAGATCCACTTGCGGGTACTCCTACGAGCCGACCCGTCTTTGGTCACCACATGTATCATGTATAAAGTATATAGTATATACCCGTGATCACCTCCCGAGTGATCACGGCCTGATAGTATAGCATGGCAGACGGACAAGAATGTAGGGCCACATGGAATACTAGCATCCTATACTAAGCAGGTAGGACTGCAGGTAAAGGTAACAATAGTAGTAGCAAAGATAGGCTATGCATCAGGATAGGATTAACGGAAAGCAGTAACATGCTACACTACTCTAATGCAAGCAGCATAGAAGAGAATAGGCGATATCTAGTGATCAGGGGGGGCTTGCCTGGTTGCTCAGACAAGAAGGAGGGGTCGTCGTCGACATAGTTGAACACAGCGGCATCAGCGGCAGTCTCGGGGTCTACCGGAGAGAAGAGGGGGAGAAACAGTAAATACATAGCAAGCAAGATCATAACAGGACAACATGCAGAGCTAGACGTGTTCTAACGCGGTGCTACATTTTACCGGCGAAGGGGGATAACATCCGGGAATGTTTCCCCAGGTTTAGCATTTTCGGACAGATGAAACGGAGGGGAAAAGTTGCATATTCAGGTAGTTAGGGGCATGTGGCACACGAACGAATCGCGTATTCGGATTCATCTCGTCATTCTGAGCAACTTTCATGTATAAAACTTTTTCATCCAAGTTATGGATTAATTTCTATGAATTTTAAAAGTTTTAATTATATTATGGGATTTCCTGGATTCGTTTAATAATTCGAGTAAATAGCTAAATGGATAAGGATACCCAAAAGTGTACCCAGCCAAAGTGTAAATGAGGTTGACACGTGGGGCGAGTCAACTATCTAGTCAGCAGTTGACTGGTCCACGTTTGACTAGTCAACGGTCCAGTGGGACCCTTTGTCATACACTAAATTTTTTTACAGGTTCTAATTATCTATTTAATTTAGCAGTGGTCCCACATGACATTTGCTATTAAGCTAATTAGAAACTAACTAATCCTAATCTAAGTCCAAATAGGGGCCGACCTTACTGGGCAGAGCCCAGCCGACCGAGCACGCACACGAGCGAGCACGGCAGCCCTTGCCAGAGAGCCAGCGGCAGGAGCCAGGAAGTGGCGCGGCACACACCGGCGCACGGCCAGGGAGCGGACGGGGGTTAGGGCGCGCGCGGGATGGCTCGCCGGGGCCACCGGTAGCGGCGGCGGCCGCGAGAGGTTGGGGGTGGAGGGGCGAGGCTAGCGGCGGCAGCAGCGCTGTGGGTGGCGAGCGGGAGGTGAGCTGCAGGCGACTGCGGTGGAGCGGAGCAAGTTCCGGGCGGCCGCGACAGGGGAGAGCAGGGCGTAAGGGACAGCCGAAGCGGGCATGATGGATCAGACGGCGACTGTGGGACCAGCGAGCGGGGCGCGAGGAGCAGGGGCGTGGGTGAAGCATGGCGGCAGCGGCGGGGCTCGGCCCCGAGCGACGTGCAGGGAGCGAGCGGGGCGCCGGAGTGCACGGGGCGCGGCTCGTGGCGAATCGGCAGTAGGCAGCAGCAAGCTGCAGCCGTGGCATGCTTCAGCAGAAGCAGTAGCAGGAGGAGGCGAGCAGGGCTGTGCGGGTAAATCCGTCAACCATCGGACACGGACGGTGTCTAGGCGATGCACTGAGCACATCAGTGTGCTTGTCCGGACAGATGAGGCACTGTAACGATGGCGGCGAGCTACACGACAGCGACAGAAGCTCGGCCTTGGCGCGGTGAGTTGCTAGGCTATCTACGGGCAAAAGATCGAGGCACGACCAGAGAGGAAAGGACCGGACACTTACGTAGGAGCACACAGTGGCTCTGTGTTAGCTTAGGAGCAGGAGCACAGGGGTGATGCTGATTTGGCGACGAGGGGCGGCGACAGTAGATGAAGAAGATGGCCGATTTGCCCGCGCTCGGGCGGATCCGATCGCTCTGCTCCTTGTAGGCGAAGTAGTTCGATGGCTGCGGGATCGACGATGGCCATGGTGATGGTGTTGCGGGTGCGCTCGGGATCAAGGGAAACGGCGCGAGGGGTAAGAGTGGGGAGGCTAGGGTTTGGCCGAGAGGGGGAGTTGAGGGCTGGAGGAGCACTTGAAGGCGAGGGGGAGGCCGTGGATGGCCTCCACGCCTCTGTTCTGTGAACGGAGGAGAGAAGAGACTCCAAGTGGGCTGGGCCGCACTGTAGCTTAGCAGGTCTAAGGGCACAGTGAGAGCCTTTCTCTTTAGTCTTCTCTGTAATTTATTTAGCTACGGTTGTCTATTTGTTTGCCCACCAAAGACTTTTGTAAAATTTGCAACTTGTCGAAACAAATACTAGGCATTATTTAGTAGTGCCACAAAAAGTTTGGAGGCAAGATGATTTCATTTGATTTTTACTTAAATACCAATGGATTAAAATCGACTATTTTGGGTACTATTCTAAATAGGTTAGGGGCAATTTAATATTCCAAATAATATTAGATTATTCATTAAAATTAGCTAGTGAATTGTTGCAACCCACCGAGCATTTTTGTTTTAATGTTTGAAAACTTTGGTTGTTTGACAAAAATTCAAATTTGAATTCGAATCGTTTTGAACTAACGTGAGATTAGCGACAGTAACAGAGGTGATGTGGCATCTTTAGCAGAGGTTTACTGTAGCTTAATTATCCGGGTATCACAATAAGTGTTCTCCCTGAGTATGCACCGTTGCAACAGTTCGTCGTGCCGAGACACCATGTGATGATCGGGTGTGATAAGCTCTACGTTCACATATAACGGGTGCAAGACAGTTTTGCACGTGTAGAATACTCGGGTTAAACTTGATGAGCCTAGCATGTACAGACATGGCCTCGGAACACTGAGACCGAATGGTCGAACGTGAATAATATAGTAGATATGATCAACATAGAGATGTTCACCATTGAAAACTACTCCATCTCACGTGATGATCGAACATGGTTTAGTTGATATGGATCACGTGATCATTAGATGACTCGAGGGATGTCTATCTTAGTGGGAGTTCTTAAGTAATATGATTAACTGAACTTAATTTATCATGAAATTGGTCATGATAGTATTTACATATCTATGTTGTAGATCAATAGCTCGCGTATAGCTCCCCTTTTTTAGTTTTAATATGTTCCTAGAGAAAACAAAGTTGAAAGATGATAGTAGCAATGATGCGGACTGGGTCCGTGATCTGAGGATTATCCTCATTGCTGCACAGAAAAATTATGTCCTTGATGCACCACTAGGTGACGAACCTGTTGCAGGAGCAGATGCAGACGTTATGAATGTTTTGCAAGCTCGGTATGTGATACGCCCATTTTGCATCATGTTTTCCTACTGTTATTTATGATGTTTTTATCCATAATAATGCTTTTTGGAGTAATTCTAATGCCTTTTCTCTCATAATATGCAAGGTACACACAAAGAAGGAGAATTCCGGCAGCTAGAAATCTGGACCTGGAAAAGCTACGTCAGGCCACCTATTCTACATAACTCCAAACAAGCTGAAACTTCACGGAGATTTTTTTATCAAATATATGATGAATATTGGAGCAAATAACTACCATAGGGGGTCCACCAGGTGGGCACAACCCACCTGGGCGCACCAGGGAGCCCAAGCGTGCCCTGGTGGGTTATGCTCACCCAGGCCCATCTCCGGTGCCCATCTTCTGGTATATAAGTTATTTTGACCTAGAAAATAAAATAAAGAGAGGACTTTTGGGACGGAGCGCCGCCGTCTCAAGGCGGAACTTGGGCAGGAGCACTTTTACCCTCTGATGGAGCGATTCCGTCGGGGGAACTTCCCTCCCGGAGGGGGAAATCATCGTCACCATCATCACCAACAACTCTCCCATCTCGGGGAGGGCAATCTCCATCAACATCTTCAACAACACCATCTCATCTCAAACCCTATTTCATCACTTGTGTTCAATCTTGTTACCGGAACTATAGATTGGTGCTTGTGGGTGACTAGTAGTGTTGATTACATCTTGTAGTTGATTACTATATGGTTTATTTGGTGGAAGATTATATGTTCAGATCCAATATGCTATTTAATACCCCTCTGATCTTGATTATGATTATCATTTGTGAGTAGTTACTTTTGTTTTTGAGGTCACGAGAGAAATCATGTTGCAAGTAATCATGTGAACTCGACATGTGTTCAATATTTTGATAGTATGTATGTTGTGATTCCCTTAGTGGTGTCATGTGAACATCGACTACATGACACTTCACCATATTTGGGCCTAAGGGAATGCATATTGTGGAGTAGCAATTAGATGATGGGTTGCGAGAGTGACAGAAGCTTAAACCCCAACTTATGCGCTATTCCATAAGGGACCGACTGGATCCAAACGTTTAATGCTATGGTTAGAATTTATTCTTAATACTTTTCTCGTAGTTGTGGATGCTTGCGGGAGGGTTAATCATAAGTAGGAGGTTTGTTCAAGTAAGAACAACACCTAAGCACCGGTCCACCCACATATCAAATTATCAAAGTACCGAACACCAATTAAACCAACATGATGAAAGTGACTAGATGAAAATCCCGTGTACCCTCAAGAATGCTTTGCTTATCATAAGAGACCATTTTGGCCTGTCCTTTTCCTCAAAAGGATTGGGTTATCTTTCTGCACTTTTGTTACTAATATCGTTACTTGCCCGTTACAAATTATCTTGCTATCAAACTACTCAGTTACTTACAATTTCAGCACTTGCAGGCATTACCTTTCTGAAAACTACTTGTCATTTCCCTCTGCTCTTCGTTGGGTTTGACACTCTTACTTATCAAAAAGAGCTACAATTGATCCCCTATACTTGTGGGTCATCAAGGCTATTTTCTGGTGCCGTTGCCGGGGAGTGAAGCGCCTTTGGTAAGTGGAATTTGGTAAGGAAACATTTATATAGTGTGCTGAAATTTATTGTCACTTGTTACTATGGGAAACAATCCTTTGAGGGGTTTGTTCGGGGTATCTTCACGTCAACCGGAACCACAATTAGCTACCCCTCAACCTACTGCACCTACCAAAAATATTGAATATGAAATTCCTTCGGGTATGATAGAACAACTGCTAGCTAATCCTTATGCAGGAGATGGAACCGAACATCCTGATATGCACTTGATATATGTAGAACAAATTTGTGGATTGTTCAAGCTTGCAGGTTTACCCGGGGATGAAGTTATGAAAAAGGTTCCCTTTATCTTTGAAGGGAAAAGCATTGGCATGGTATAGGCTATGCGATAATATTGGATCTTGGAATTGTAATCATTTGAAATTGGAGTTCCACCCAAAAATTTATCCTATGCATCTAGTTCATCGTGATCGAAATTATATATATAATTTTTGGCGTCGTGAAGGAGAAAGTATCGCTCTAGCTTGGGGGAGGCTTAAGTCAATGTTATATTCATGCCCCAATCATGAGTTCTCAAAAGAAATTATTATCCAGAACTTTTATGAAGAAGACTATTGAATTCCGGTGGGATCTTTTGGAAAGAATTAAACGCAACTCTGAAGATTGGGAAATTGACGACGGTAAAGAGTCAGGTATTAAGCTTAAGTATGATTGTGTTAAATCTTTTATGAATACTGATGCTTTTTAAAAGTTTAGCACTGAATATGGACTTGACTCTGAGATAGTAGCTTCCTTCTGTGAATCATTTGCTACTCATGTTGATCTCCCTAAAGAGAAGTGGTTTAAATATCACCCACCTATTAAAGAAGAAATTAAAGAACCAGTACCAATTAAGGAACAAACCATAATTTATAATGTTGATCCAGTTGTTCCTTATGCTTATATTGAGAAACCACCTTTCCCAGTTAGGATAAAGGAACATGCTAATGTTTCAATTGTGGTTAACAGAAGCTATATTAGAACACCTAAACCTGATGAACAAATCAAAGTAGAACCTAGTATTGCTATGGTTAATGATCTCTTGGAAGAAGATATGGATGGGCATGTTATTTACTTCCGCGAAGAAGCTGCTAGAATTGCCAAACCTGATAAAGAGGATAAACATAGACATGTTGTTGGCATACCTATTGGCTCAGTTAAAATAAAAGATCACTGTTATCATGGTTTATGTGACATAGGTGCTAGTGTGAGTGCTATTCCTTACACCTTATATCAAGAAATTATGAATGACATAGCACCTGTAGAGATAGAAGACATAGATGTTACTATTAAACTTGCTAATAGAGACACTATATCACCAATTGGGATTGTTAGAGATGTTGAAGTCTTGTGTGGGAAAATAAAATACCCTACTGCTTTTCTTGTTCTTAGTTCCCCACAAGATGACTTTTGTCCCATTATCTTTGGTAGACCTTTCTTGAACACCCTTAATGCCAGAATAGACTGTGAGAAACAAACTGTCAGTGTTAGTTTTGGTGATGAGTCTCATGGGTTTAATTTTTCCAAGTTTAGTAGAAACCTTCATGAAAAAGAATTGCCTAGTAAGGACGAAATAATTGGTCTTGATTCTACTTCTTTGCCTCCTACTGATCCACTAGAACAATATTTGCTAGACCATGAAAATAATTTACATATGCATGAAAGAAATGAAATAGATAAGATTTTGTTTGAACAACATCCTCTGCTTAAACACACACTACTAGGGAAAAGGCTAGCAGCAGCGCGAGTTTTAGGCCTATCAGCAGCGCGGGTGCCTGCACTACCAATAAGGCGCTACAACTAACTCTTAGTAGTAGCGCTGCCTGTACCCGCGCTACCACTATTGACTATAGCAGCAGCGCTTTTCAGGAACGCGCTGCTATTATTTAGCTGTAGCTATTTCCCGGTCCAGCGCTACTGTTATATCTTTCACCATTTCCCCATTCCAGCTTCGATAAACTGCAATTTCTAGGTACTAGGTACTACTAGATATCAATTTCATAAAGCATTATAGGTACTAGGTAGTACTCCCTCGGTTCGAAATTACTCGTCGTGGTTTTAGTTCAAATTTGAACTCAAACCACGACGAGTAATTTGGAACCGAGGGAGTACTAGATAACAATTTCATATATACTCAACATGGATCCTCAAGCAGTACAAGGTGACATCGACGACAATCATCATATTTAGTTCTAGATGATATCGACGACAATCATCATATGTAGTTCTACATGATATCGACGATGATCATCATATGTAGTTCTAGATGATATAGCCACACACACATATGTAGTTCTAGATGATATCGACGACGATCATCATCCTCAAGCCTGGGCGGTGGGTGTTCCTGATAGTAATTAGGATGGCCTGTCCAGCACGAAGATTCTTGCCAACGAGGAATCTCTTCCACCCAACCGAGTTCAAGTGTGTGCGACCATCTGTGCCCATGCGGTAAGTACATGTGGTGACGGAGCCCCTTGCGGTAAGGCGTAGTCCAACTGAGCCTTCTTCATCAGGCTCGATACCACAACTCACAGATAGGTTCTTTGGCAATCTCTGAATAAGAAAAACATATCAATTAATAAATAGCCTCACACATACTCTTGCAAATATATTTCTATTAAGTCTAGATTTCTACACTATCAAAAGACACAGTACTACGCATTTGTACTAATTAATCATGAATTCTACTAATAAGTATATATATGGATTATCTACACTATTAATAGTTCCTTGGATTCTACACTAATAAGCATGTGATCAGACTCTACACTAAAGTATATCATCGACTAGATTCCACAAAGCATATCATTGGACTCTACACTAAGCATATCATCGGATTCACTAAGCATATAATCGGATAATTTGCATTTGTAAGTATAACAATAAAGCATATATATATATCATCAAATTACTACATGCAGTACGTATAACATACCATTTCATGCCGATCGACCATGGTACTTGTCAGGCGGGTCACGAATGGCACCCCGACAAAGTCATCACGTGGCGGAATTATGTCCCATAGGTTGCACACCTCCTCCTCGCTCAGCCTCATTCTTTGAGCTATGATGGCTTCATGAAGTGGGTTCTCATCATCTTCATTGAGTGGGTCCTCATTATCTTCATCATCTTCGTCATCTTCATCATCTTCCACCAGGTTGATATAAATGACAACCAGCTTGGGTCTTTCTGCTCTGAAGGAGAATCTGATCAACTCACCACCAGTAAGACGCATGCGAGCGAGGAAACGGGCCCATCCATCTCCTCCAATCTGCGACATATTGCGTCCTTTCTCGACCTCCATAGTGTACGGCCCCCCAGGAGCCTCAAATGTCACAGTGTCTCCTGTCAGCTTGTTGAATTTCAACCTCACATTGCATGGGACGATCTGTGTAAGAAAAGCAAAATGACACAATGCAGTAATGCCAACACTAAAAATAAAATAGTTGTTACATTTCATCTAATTTCTTACCGCCGCATGACGAAAACTCGGATGGAAGTAGATGCCGAACAGCTTGCCAGTTGCAAGGCTGCTGGCGCACCTTGACTTGCACAGTCGACATAGTGGTGCTGGTGGTGGCGCCATTTTCCTAAAGCAATATGAGCAAAGGATTAACGATTCACTTCACAGGAAACAAGTGGCAAATTTAACTAAATTGGCACCTACATTTTTGCCAAAAAATAACTTATTACAAAAAAACTAAATCGAGCATACTAAATCAACTAAATCAACCAGCATACTAAATCCACTAGCATACTAAATCAACTAAATCAAAATGTTCTAAATCAACGAGCCTACTAAATCAACTAGCCTACTAAATCAACTAGCCTACTAAATAAACTAAATCAAAATGTTCTAAATCAACTAAATCAAAATGAAAGCCTACTAAATCAAAATGTATCAGGGAGGAGGGACAAGGAGGGGCGACTCGAGGAGGGAGAAGATAGTAGGACGGAGGAGGAAGGCAGAGCAAGGAGGGGCCGGCCGGCGGCGAGTGGAGGGAGGACGGATCGAGGAGGAAGGCAGAGCGAGGAGGGGGCGGCCAGCGGCGAGTGGAGGGAGGACGGAGGAGGAGGCCGGTACCGAGTCCAGCGAGGAGGATGAGGCGACAGCGGCGCAGATCGGGGGATGGGCGACGTGGGAGGACCGACGACGCGGGGGGTGAGGAGGAGACTGTGAGTATGTGTGAGTGTGATCTGTGGATGAGGCTAGTGAGTGGGGGGAGATGGAATGGCATAGCAGTAGCGCGCTATAGGTAAACGCGCTACTGCTAAACTACCTATCAGTAGCGCCTTACGGCCTGAACGCGCTACTGCTATGTGTCAGTATGTAAAAATAGACATAGACATAAAAAATACATTGATCATCAATGGTCTTTTTGTGTACAATCTGATTTGTCAATAGGAATCCTTGCCGGTTGGTTTAAGAACTGGCGAGGACTCCTATTGCGGCCACAGATCCTACACATAGAGTTCAATGAAGACCAAGTGCTTGTGAAAGTTGTAGAAGAAACATATTTAAGGTGGGTAAAACTATCTTCACGGAGCGAGGTGGGACTAAATTTTTGTAGTTAATTTAGCAGTAGCGATTATTGCCTGAATGCGCCGCTGCTACGTTACATAGCAGTAGCGCTGTTTATTTTAACGCGCTGCTGCTATAACTGGCCTCGCGGCGGCATCGTGGGAATTTTAGCAGTAGCGCTTCTTGGAGTGCATGCGCTACTGATAAACTTGTTTCAGCAGCGAGTTTCCATGGCCCGCGCTACTGCTACTTAGCAGCAGCGCCTGATTTTAAAGCGCGCTGCTGGTAATTTTCTGTGTATAGGCTTTTCCCTAGTAGTGACAATTTACCAATTGAAACTCTAGGAGGTCCTCCTCCACCTAAAGGTGATTCTGTGTTTGAGTTAAAACAATTGCCAAACACTTCGAAATATGCTTATCTTGATGAAAAGAAGATATATCCTATTATTATTAGTGCTAACCTTCCAGAACATGAAGAAGAAAGATTATTGAAAGTTCGAAGGAAGCATCGAGATGCTTTTGGATATACTCTTGATGATTTAAAGGGCAATAGTCCCACTCTATGTTAGCACAAAATTAATATGGAACCTGATGCTAAACGTTTTGTTCATCACCAATGTCGGTTAAATCCAAAGATGAAGGAAGTGGTAAGAACGGAAATCCTAAAACTTCCGGAGGCAGGTATAATCTATCCTATAGCTGACAGTAGATGGGTAAGTCCTGTTCATTGTGTCCCTAAGAAAGGAGGTATAACTGAAGGAAATATGCCCTAGAGGCAATAATAGAGTTATTATTTATTTCCTTATTTCATGATAAATGTTTATTATTCATGCTACAATTGTATTAACCGGAAACTTAGTACATGTGTGGATACATAGACAAACATAGTGTCACTAGTATGCCTCTACTTGACTAGCTCGTTGAATCAAAGATGGTTAAGTTTCCTAGCCATAAACATGAGTTGTCATTTGATTAACGGGATCACATCATTAGAGAATGATGTGGTTGACTTGACCCATTCCGTTAGCTTAGCACTTGATCGTTCAGTATATTGCTATTGCTTTCTTCATGACTTATACATGTTCCTATGACTATGAGATTATGTAACTCCCGGATACCGGAGGAACACTTTGTGTACTACCAAACGTCACAACGTAACTGGGTGATTATAAAGGTGCTCTACAGGTGTCTCCGATGGTACTTGTTGAGTTGGCATAGATTGAGATTAGGATTTGTCACTCCGATTGTCGGAGAGGTATCTTTGGGCCCTCTCAGTAATGCACCTCACTATAAAGCCTTGCAAGCAATGTGACTAATGAGTTAGTTGCGGGATGATGCATTACAGAACGAGTAAAGAGACTTGCCGGTAACGAGATTGAACTAGGTGTTGAGATACCGACGATCAAATATCGGGCAAGTAACATACCGATAACAAAGGGAACAATGTATGTTGTTATGTGGTTTGACCGATAAAGATCTTCGTAGAATATGTAGGAACCAATATGAGCATCGAGGTTCCGCTATTGGTTATTGACCGGAGACGTGTCTTGGTCATGTCTACATAGTTCTGGAACCCGTAGGGTCCGCACGCTTAATGTTCGGTGACGATCGGTATTATGAGTTTATGTTATTTGATGTACCGAAGGTAGTTCGGAGTCCCGGATGAGAAGAAATGGTCGAGACATAAAGATCAATATATTAGATGACTATGTTTGGACATTGGAAAGGTTTCGAGAGAGTTCGGGCATATACCGGAGTACCGGGAGGTTACAGGAACCCCCCGGGGACTCAATGGGCCTTAATGGGCCATAGTGGAAAGGACGAAGAGGCGGCCAAGGTTGGTGCGCCCCCCCAAGCCCAATCCGAATTGAGAGGGGGGCCGGCCCCCCTTTCCTTCTCTCCTTCTCCCCCTTCCTTCCCTCTCCTACTCCAACTTGGGAAGGGGGAATCCTACTCCCACCGGGAGTAGGACTCCCCCCTTGGGCGTGTCGGCGTTCTGGGAATGGGGGTCCCCAGACTTGCCTGCCTGCGGCCTGTGGCTTGGCTCAAGTGGGGGCCCAGCGCGGCCCATCTTCATCAGCTCAAGTTCAAGACCCTCGCGAGGGGCCAAGCCTCACGGGGCGGACGACAAGAGGCTTCCTCAGAGGCAGCCTCATCAGGCAGGCTCGCGAGGAGGCGGAGAGATCAAGGCAGGGGTACCTCACTGGGAGCCCGTGACGCAAGCCATGACGATCGAGACCAGGCGGGCGCCAGGCGGGCGCCGACCTGCGCAGTGTCCTTATTTCCCCTTTGGTGCAAAGGGGGCAAGCACATGCCAAGGCATCGGGCAAAGGATACCATTCTGGTGCAATGAGACCAAGACCAACAGAGCGGCAGGACGGAGGTCAACGTGGAGCCCAAGACAGCGTCATCACCAGTGCTTTTGACAGCCGAAGACCACCTTTGGTCAGGATAACTTGTACTAGATGTTCCCCTTCAAAATGGGCAATTGTTGGCGCCCTTCCCGCTCATTATTTGGGGAGAGGCCCAGGGCCTCTATAAATAGAGCTAGCCACCACAGAGTAGAGGGGGGAGGAGATCTGATAGAGCCCCAACAGAGAGAGAGAGAGGCGACTGAACTCACCCAAGCAGTTCATCTCACTAGCTCAAGAACACCTCTCGCGAGGCTGTTCTTCCCTTGTATTGTTCATCACCAGCCCCAGAGGCAATCCACCACACCACACACTGGAGTAGGGTATTACACCACAACGGTGGCCCGAACCAGTATAAACCTCGTGTCCCTTGTGTTGTTCATCGTTTCCAGCTAGATCACGCGAGGAGATCAGACATAGATCGGTAGGGAAGAGATCTCCGCGCGCACCCCAGTGTTCGAACCTTAAGGGTCTGCCGGAACCCGAAATCTGACATTTGGCGCACCAGGCAGGGGTGCGCAGGAATCCTTCTTCCTCCGCATCGCGTTCCGTCACCTCACCGTTCAGATGTCAAGCGACCCGGCTGCCAACGCCGACCGCTGGGCGGCGTGGCCCACCCACGCCGTGTCACCGGCTCAGGGCGACCTCAACCTTGCGCCTCAGGCAGCCTGCGTTCCGCAGGGTGCTGCGGGGCGCGGGCAACGCGGCCAGACACCACCTGCCCTCACACCACGGCAGGTGCGGGCCACAGCAAGGGCGTCAAATCACGCCGCGTCCACAGCGCCGTACACCCAGCGGGAGCAGGCGAACTCCAGGGCCGCGCTCACGGTGGCCCGAGAGCTGCTACGGTGCCGGTTGCTGGAGGGCGGCCGCGACGTGCTGTTGGAGCGAGTAGCCGAGCTCCTGGATGCCGCCGCCTCAGGAGCACTCCCTTTCTGCGTCCAGTTGCCAGCCCAGACCCAAGGCGGGCCGTATGGCAGCGTCATGCGTGCTCACGCAACTTCAAGCGGACTCTCGGGCCTGCCCAACACCAACACCTCTGTCAGCGGCGGGCGACAAGTCGTGTCGGGCCCTCCCCAGGCCGGCGAAGGGGTGCATGCCGCGGCCTTCGGCTTCAGCGGACCGCTGCGCCATCACCTCCAAGACAGCGCTCCAAGCCAGACCGCGTGGCATGCGGGGCGCTACGGTGAGGCCCACGGGGCGAAAGCCCCAGAGGCTTATGTGCCCCGCATGGTGGATCAGAGGCGCGTGCTAGAAGAAGATCATGGCTCATTCCTCGGGCCAGGCTGGGGTGAGGAGACGCCAGAAGTTGAGCTCTTTCAAGAACCCCAAGAGAGCCTCGACAACCGCACCGACGGCAGCAACTATCTGGTACCCCTCATCCCCCAAGAGCAAGCTTATGCTAACCATGGGTTGCAGGAGATACAGGTCGCTGCAGCAGATGGCTGCCCCAATACTGTAGCCTCATACCCCTCAGGAGGAGGGCGCAGGGGGCTACAGGAGAGGGGCCGAGATTCGGGTTCGTCCCCGCAGCGGTCGGAGCAAGGCGCTCTCAGGAGGTAGGCCCTCTGCCGGGGAGGTGCCCCAGGGCCTGCCCCCGGCAGAGGACCCGTGGTCGTCGGGGGAACCGCTGGCGACCGCTCTACCCTGTTGGCGTCTTCCTGGTTTCTGGTCGCCGTCAATGGTGGCAGAGTGAGGCACAAGGCGGGGCCCTTGTCTGGCGATATGAAGCAAGGACGGTACCTGTGAAGAAGGCCCAGTGCCTGTGAAGCTTGCCGCCCCGTGACACTCTCACGTAATAATGAGTGGGGCTGTACACGCCCGAAGTCTCCGGAGAGCCACCATCGGGCCTCGGGGGCTCCCGCCCACGCCCAATGGCAGCACTTAGCTCCGCACTGGTGAGAAGACGTCGAAGACTAGACTAGGTGCCGGACGCGGCCTTTTGCTTTTTAGCTTCTTCCTTGTTGACAAGGTTCTTCCATTTGGATTTAAGTTGGATTTGAGTTCGAGACTTGCGTGTGTTTGGGGGAAGGGGTGTTTAGTCTCATTCAAGCAATCTCTCGTGTTCCGGTTTCGGCTTTGCGCCCAAAGTTTGCATCGGCTGCCCCCTCCCTCGTGAGCCCCTCGCGAGCCGGGCCGGGCCAGGCACGCCTACAGCCAGGACCGCTGTCACCACACCCTCTCCGGAGGTTCTCATTGCAGGATCAACATGCTAATCAGAAGACACCCGAGGCGTGGCGACCCCCCGCAGGCCGGCTCAGGGCTCGTCAGGGTCGGAAGGTAAACAAATCAGCTAAAACCATCACCGGGCTGGCGGCTGAGCTCACACGCAACACTGTGTTTACCAGGATGCTAATCACAAATCTTTACATGAGGGGCCTCCCCTCCCAAAATGCTCTTACATTCTCCAGGGCCGAGCCTGAACCTTCTTCGTGCAGGATAAACAGCAGTGACATGCGGTCAGTCGGACATGTCACTCACCGCGTCTTCTGGGGCACCCTCGGAAGCGTCACTGGCGTCGTTGGCATCGTCTCCGTCACCGCCAGCATCTCCCTCAGCACCAGGCGCGTCCAAAATGCCGCCTTCATCAGCGGCCACGACCACACCGTCATCATTAGATGCAAAGGCCCTGACGAGGGCGTCCACATTGTTCTCCACCCATTGCGCTAGGTCACCCCGGACGGCTATGGGCACGGGTGCGATGGCAGCGTCGAAGTCGAAGTGGGGGTCCCTCTCCTGCAGATAGCTGAAGACACGGGAGAAGGCGCACCCGAGCAAGGCTTGGCTCCTCTCTTCAACAAGCCAACGGGACCTCTTGGAGCGGTTCTCCAGAAGCGTCACCACTCTGCTGAAAAACTGAAGGTTGCCGGCGTAGTTGGCCTCATGCGGCTCTTCAGCGGCAGCCTTGCAAATGTTGCCCAAAGCAGTGTTGGCCCTCTCCCTAAGCGTTCGAAGCATGGGAGCACGCTCATGCTCCAGAACCCTCCGCTCGTGGATCTCGTCCTCGTTCCGCTGCGCGATGGCCTCGGCGTCACCAACCCTCTATTGGAGAAGAATCAGCTCAGCCCGGGATGAGGCCAGCTCTGCCTGTGCTGCGCCAAGGGCGGCTGCGGAGGAGTCCGCATGCCGCGTCACTTCATCCAGTTTGGCCTTGAGGGCCGTGGTCCTGCCCTCAACCTCGACCCCGATCAGCTCCAACCTCGCTTTGTGTTCGCGCTCGAAGGCCGAGCGAGCTTTCTCCGCGCGGCGGTCGACCTCTTCCTGGACCTGGGCTTCATGCGCAGCAACGTCGTCCTCCGCCAGGGCCACAAGGCGCTCCCTCGTCTCCAACCGCTCAAGGTCGTGGTTGCGCTTGGCGGCTTCCAGCGTCAGCGCCTCCTCGCGCTTCAGAAGCTCCGCCCGGTCAACGGACGGCCCCTGCATCGACCCAAGGGCCGCCTGGCGCAGTTCCACTTGCTGCTCCAGGGAGTCGCTCCAGGCTTTGTGCTCCCGTGCGCGCTCCTCCGCATCTTTGTGCCGCCGGTCTGCTTCTCGAGCCTCCTCGACGGCCTGGGAGCAGGCCTCCCATGCAGCTGCCAGCGACGCTTCAGCCTTCGTGTTGTCGAGATCACGCTGGTGACGTGCGGGGGCGATGGCCACCTTCAACTTGCGCCTCTCCTCAGCAAGGAGCAGACCTTCGGCCTCGAGGCGCGCATCCTCGGCAGCAAGCTCTGCCCCGATCCGGCTCACCGCATCCGCCGCCCCCTGGAGGAACTCTTCGAAAAGGGTGCGACGCTCCCGAGCGCACCTGAGCACGTCTTCTGCATCACCCTCTGCCGCCAGAGTATGCGGAGGGCCCCGAGGTGGCACACCCCCTCCCGGTGTGGGGCTGGGGGCTGGCGCCCTAGCCAACACCGAATGGACCCCTCCGAGGATCCAGCCTGGCGTCGGTCCACCCACGGAGGAGGAGCCAAAGACAGCCTTCAGCCATTCACCATCTATGATCAGAGGAGGAACGTGGGGCAAGCCGGACGTGCCCCAGGAGGACTCGTGAAGAAAGGACATCGGGCGCGTGGGCTCGAGGTGCCCTATGGAGTGGACCACTCCACCCACCGGTCCAGTGGCAGGGGAGCCGCTCGAGCTCGGCGAGCCCAGGGCCAGCAGAGAAGGCGAAGCTTGGGGAGCTGGCTTCCGGGCCGACTCGGCGAATTTGGCAGGGCAGGGCCTGAAAGGCCACAGTCAGTCGCAAGGATAGCAAAGAAAATGAGCAGAGAAAGAAGAAGACTTACTCCTTGTGACGCCCCCGATTCAATCGTACACTAATCATGCACGCAAACGTGTACGATCAAGATCAGGGACTCACGGGAAGATATCACAACACAACTCTAAAACATAAAATAAGTCATGCAAGCATCATAATACAAGCCAGGGGCCTCGAGGGCTCGAATACAAGTGCTCGATCATAGACGAGTCAGCGGAAGCAACAATATCTGAGTACAGACATAAGTTAAACAAGTTTGCCTTAAGAAGGCTAGCACAAACTGGGATACAGATCGAAAGAGGCGCAGGCCTCCTGCCTGGGATCCTCCTAAACTACTCCAGGTCGTCGTCAGCGGCCTGCACGTAGTAGTAGGCACCTCCAGTGTAGTAGGAATCATCGTCGATGGTGGCGTCTGGCTCCAGGGCTCCAGCATCTGGTTGCGACAACCAGGTAAGAAGGGAAAGGGGAAAAGAGGGGAGAAAGCAACCGTGAGTACTCATCCAAAGTACTCGCAAGCAAGGAGCTACACTACATATGCATGGGTATATGTGTAAAGGGCCATATCGGTGGACTGAACTGCAGAATGCCAGAATAAGAGGGGGATAGCTAGTCTTATCGAAGACTACGCTTCTGGCAGCCTCCGTCTTGCAGCATGTAGGAGAGAGTAGATTGAAGTCCTCCAAGTAGCATCTCCAAGTAGCAACTCCAAGCAGCAACTCCAAGAAGCATCGCATAGCATAATCCTACCCGGCGATCCTCTCCTCGTCGCCCTGTAGAAAAGCGATCACCGGGTTGTCTGTGGAACTTGGAAGGGTGTGTTTTATTAAGTATCCGGTTCTAGTTGTCATAAGGTCAAGGTAAAACTCCAAGTCGTCCTGTTACCGAAGATCACGGCTATTCGAATAGATTAACTTCCCTGCAGGGGTGCACCACATAGCCCAACACGCTCGATCCCATTTGGCCGGACACACTTTCCTGGGTCATGCCCGGCCTCGGAAGATCAACACGTCGCAGCCCCACCTAGGCTCAACAGAGAGGCCAGCACGCCGGTCTAAACCTAAGCGCACAGGGGTCTGGGCCCATCGCCCATAGCACACCTGCACGTTGCGTACGCGGCCGAAAGCAGACCTAGCCTAGTGGCGTTCCAGTCCAATTCGGCGCGCGCCGCTCCGTCGCTGACGTCTGAAGTGCTTCGGCTGATACCACGACGTCGGGATACCCATAACTACTCCCACGTAGATGGTTAGTGCGTATAGGCTCGTAGCCAGACTCAGATCAAATACCAAGATCTCGTTAAGCGTGTTAAGTATCCGCGAATGCCGAACAAGGCCAGGCCCACCTGTCTCCTAGGTGGTCTCAACCTGCCCTGTCGCTCCGCCACAAAGTAACAGTCGGGGGCCGTCGGGAACTCAGGCCCACCACTACCTGGATGGAGCCACCTGCCCCTTCAGCCCCCATCTCCAAACAGTATCACCAGTAATGTAACAGTGTAAAGTATATAGCATATGCCCGTGATCACCTCCCGAGGTGATCACGGCCCAGTAGTATAGCATGGCAGACGGACAAGAGTGTAGGGCCACTGATGGAACACTAGCATCCTATACTAAGCATTTAGGATTGCAGGTAAGGTATCAACAGGTGTAGCAACAATGTCAGGCTATGCATCAGAATAGGATCAACGGAAAGCAGTAACATGCTACACTACTCTAATGCAAGCAGTATAGAGTAGAATAGGCGATATCTGGTGATCAAGGGGGGGGGGCTTGCCTGGTTGCTCTGGCAAGAGAGAGGGGTCGTCAACTCCGTAGTCGAACTGGTCAGCAGCAGCGTCGGTCTCGTAGTCTACCGGAGAGAAGAGGGGGAAGAAACAATGAATACAATGCAAACAAATGCATATCGATGCATGACATGACAAGTAACGATGCTAGGCGGGCCCTAACGTGGTATGAGGTGATGCCGGTTAAGGGGGGAAACATCCGGGAAAATATCCCCGGTGTTTCATGTTTTCGGGCAGAGGAGCCGGAGGGGAAAAGTTGCGGGTCCGATAGGTTAGGGGTGTGTGGCGGACGAACGGACTGCGTACCCGGAATCGTCTCGTCGTTCTGAGCAACTTTCATGTTGAAAATATTTTAATCCGAGTTACGGATTAAAAGATATGATTTTCTAAAGATTATATTAATTTCTGGAATTTAATTAATTAATTATTTAATTCGAAAATAAATTTATGACGTCAGCATGATGTCATGCTGACGTCAGCAGTCAACAGGGTTGACTTGGTCAACCTGACAGGTGGGTCCCGTTCGTCATTGACTGTTTAGTCTAATTAAAGTTTAGCTAATCTAATTACTGTTTAATTAAACTAATTAGTTAATTAGGTTAATCTAATTATGATTAATTAACTTAATTAATTCCTTAATTAATTAATTAATTTAATTATTATTTATTTATTTAATATATATTTTTTTAATTCCTTTTTTTTATAAAACCGTTCTGGGGCTGGGGCCCGCATGTAAGTGGCCCAGGGCCTTAACGGGCGATGGGCGTTCGGGCGCAGGGGCTCACGGGCGCATGCCCGAGGGAACGGACCCGCGCGGTGCCGCTGGATCCAGCGGGGCGGCCGACGGAGGCCACGGCGGGGCTCAGCCGGGGAAGGCTGGCGCGGGTGTGCGGGCGTTGTGGCCGGCGCCGGGGTGGTTGCGTGCGGGCACGCACAGCAGGCGGCGGGCGCGAGCAGCAGGGGGCGACGGGCGTCGTGGCTGCGGCTGGATGGCGTTGGTCGCGCGCACAGGAGCGCACGGGAGTGCATGGGCGCGCGCTCTGGGTCGAGCAGGGGCGAACGGGGTGCGACAGAGGAGGAGAGGAGGAGATCGGGGCCTCACCACGTCCGTGGGGTCTAGGCAGTGGGCGTGAGGAGGAGGACGGAGACGTCGCGGACGGAGTGGAGGCAGGCCGGCGAGGAGGAGGAAGCAGACCGGCGAGGAAGTCCAGCGAGGTCCAGGCGGCGGCTCGGTGGCTCCGGTGACGGCGGCGGGGAGGCAGGGTCGAGGTAGCTTCGGGCGGGGTTCACCGACGGCGCGGTCGTGGACAGGGTGGCGAGGTGGCGGGGGACCGGTAGGGCGACGGGCCACGGCGTCGAGCGGCGGGAGTGCCAGCCGCTGTCGGGGCGCAGGCGAGGCGGCTGGGCGGCGTTGGGTTGGGCGCCGGCATCGGGCTCAGGGGATCTGGCGGGGAAGAGGACGACGAGGAGCTCCGGCGACGGGGTGGCTCCAGCGAAGTAGTGGCGGGATGAGGCGCGACGGTGGGGCGGGGCTCGATCCAGAATCGGGATCGGGCGAGGGAGAGGGAGCGGAGTGGATCGAGAGGTGGGGGAAAGTGGGGATCGTGGGGGTTAGGGTTCGGTCAGTGGACCGAGGGGGTTAAGTGGGGTGGCCGGCTGGGCCTGGTGGGTTGGCCCAGTGGGGTTGATGGCCTGCTGGGCCGGGGCCGGGGGGGGGGGGTTCTTTTCCCTTTTCTTTTTTTTTCTGTTTAGTTTTCTCTTTTGTATTTTCTTTTTTTGTTTTATTTTAAGTTCCCTTTTATTACAGCTTTATAAAAACACTAGCACCTAAATTTGTATTTATAAATATACTACTGCCACCTTAATTCTCAACCGAAAATAAAATAGTTAATATTTTATAAAATTCAATAGGCATTATTTAACTGTTTAACTACTGTTTTAATTATCTTAGAGCCTTTAAACACTTTATCAAAGTCTGGTTTCTCCACCATAATTACCGCTGCATTATTTAGTTCACTCCGAACATTTTAGTTTTAAAGTTTGAAAACTTTTGTTGTTTGCCTATGTTTTAAATTTGAATTTGAATTGGGTTCGAATCAACGTGAGTTTAATCACAGTAATGGAGGTGACGTGGCATCATTAGCTTGGGATTACTGTAGTCTAATTATCCGGGCGTCACAATTCTCCTCCACTACAAGAAATCTCGTCCCGAGATTTAAGAGGGGAGTAAGGGGGGGTCTGGTTATTCTATGGATCTTCTTGAAGAAGTTAATCCCTTTCGTTGATGTCTTCAATTCTTTATTCCAAAGCATCATGATGAAGTTGTCGTCCTTTCTTCGGGGAACTCCATCGTACTTACGAATAGGTAAGGGGCAGCTCTACAATGATAGGAGGTTATAAGGGAAATTCATCTGGGGGTATCCCAAGAATGAACATATGAGTATCTCTCAAGTTGAACAAATTACACCTATCGAGAGCAAAGTAAGACGGTGCAATAAGAAGTTTCAAGCGGATAGGCAATCGTTCATTGCCTGAAGCAGAGTGCAAAAGGGGTTCTGAGCAACGGGAATAAGTATTGTGTCCCATACCAGAATAGATCAACAGGCAAGTGGCCCGTGAATTACATACAAAGTCAAGCACGAGGAATAACTTTGACAACAGGTTGTACAGGGAGAGTCAGGTTTCGTTCCTGGGACCTGTGGGTTATGGGCCCACCATGTGGGTTAAAAGTAGAAAGGGGGGGGGGCTGACATCTTGTACGATCACGATAGCAAGGCATGTCAGAGAGTAGCATGTCAGTTATGTCGGCAGCAATGTCGGTACCAAGGGCGAGGGACGAAGAGAACCATTTTCCTGCTCGTTGAACGAGGCGGACCAGTAGGCGAAGTTCTCGTCCATCGGTGGTTACCGGAATGTCATCAACAAAAGTAACAGGTTCTTACTGACAGAATTGTACAACGAGGTGTTTACATAAGCAGGAGAATATTACTGCTCAGATCATATAGTTCACAAGAAAGGTTAAACCAACAATGGGAGGAAATATGATCATCAGATTAAATAGAACAGTGGAAAGGAAATTATGTTTAAACACATATTTCAAGGGTATATCCTTCCCAAGGACAAGCAGAGCATGATATCCATGTCAGGATATAATGTAGAAAACTCTTTAGGTAGGGGAGAGAATTTTCATGACATTGCCCATACAACGGTGTTTGGGTAATTGAGCAAGAAACATTTAGCATTGGGCTTCAAATGGTCTTGTTGAAAATCGGAGTACCATAGACATGCTTCGAGATAGCATTGACATGGTCATCAGGTGAAGATCAGACTTTGGAAACACAAAGGATCCATCAGGAATAACTTGTAGAATAAGTCTTACAATTTCCTCATGGGTGAATGGAGAACCTTGCTGAAAAGGAATCTATAATGATAGGTCCTCCTGCCGGGGAGGGGGGGTGCTAGGCATGACATCATGTTACTGGGTCATCAAAGGATCAATATCATAACTCTTGGAAAGTTGTCCTAACCATCATATCTGACGGAGATTCAGGTATGATTGGTGTCAGGATACCTCAGGCTCAGGATGCCTGAGAAGAAAGGTGCAACACCAATTGACGGGATGACACTGCAAGATTCTCGGGAAATGAACTATGAAGTGACTTCCGTTAACAAGAGTTCATCATTAACCCAAGGAGAGGACAAGGAGGTGTCTGGTGAACTCAACGGCAATTCACCGAGATTCCCAAAAGATGGATTTCCACCATTAAGTGAACAAGGAGATAACATTTGTCAGATCAAATGATATAAGGAAGTATGCTCGAGGAAAACATACACAATTAAACATTGGTTGAAAGGTGCGCCCGAAATATGGGTTGGGTTGCACGACCAATGTCAGAATGGTGATTCAATTAGCGAAGGACTTAGAATGAACTATCGCCCATTCACTTCAAAGCAATAGGGTTGCTAGAAGTTTTGAATTCACACGTCATAGCTCCATTGTCGGTATTCCGGTTGAAAACAATACGGGGACCAAGGAATGAACAAAGATGGCAAGTAGTATTATGATATCAAGAATTATTAAGAGGTGGTGAAATTCTCACCACATTCTTGACAAAAAGATATGGTAATACTTCCGAGGTAAGGAAGATCAACTGCTGGGTAGCAGTGATCTCAAGGTTTACACAAAACACGAACAAGTTGTGTTGAACAAAAGGCAATAAAGTGGTCGATGAGAACAGGAATCATCGAGGGGCAAGGATGGTATTACCCATCATGAATTCAATTGAATTCCTGGAAGAGCTCATAAGGTTGATGATGATCACGACACAATTGTCGAGAGATTTCATGCAGATGTAGTCAATCAGCGACGACATCAAGTCAAAGGAATGATGAAGCAAGAGGTTATTGGAACCACAGTTACGACACAAACTCGAACTCAAGCTTGTTGTTTAAGGTGAAAGGGTATGACGATGAAAATCGATGTAAGGTTAGTTCATCGTCGAAAATTGGTGCTCCGAGAATAAGGACCAGGTAGCACCGTTAGAATCGTCACGACAATGATATAGCCAAACAGGCTAGGAATGGCATGATCGGGTACAAACTCGTACTTATAGAAGCTTACTGAAGAGTTGTTGAACCGTAGGGCGTACTCGGTTCAGTTATCGGTGTCTTTGAGTGTTCAGTAACACAGAGCCCACGAAAAATTGGAATCAGTGGGAAGGTAGCACTTGATGAAGAACTCATAAAAAGTTATGCAGTTCCATGATAATCTCAAGATACCAGGGGGGTAATACTCGACACAAGATCAAAGTAAAGGTTGGACTGGTGTATTGATCCATAGAAGACAATTGTTTTAACTTGTCTGAGAAATGAGATCAAAGAAGAACAATCATGGTCGGAACCACGGTTGCAACAGGCCAGATCCTAGATATAAGATGAACTTATACCAAAGGAATAATTTATTTAAGAGAAGCTTTAATGATAAGATCTACATCGTGTCCATGGGCATTAACACAAGTTCAAGGTCGACTCCCACTTCCATAATGCATAACCTTCCATTCACTTCTCTCAGTTAAGAATGTTTAGAGTTTGAAAGTTTAACTGACGGATTACCAGAAGGTTATGACCCATGAAGACTTTTGGGTTCACAAAAATTAAGGAAGGTATATGTTCAACCCATCGGAGCATCTTAGAAACATATACCACAATCTTTAGGAGTAATTAGCTCAAACTTGAAGGCAGAGCAAGGTTGAGAAAGCAGAGGATACATTTTACCAAAGGCATTATGTACCCGAGAAAAGGCTCACAAGGTTATTGAATATGAAGGGCGTTGTCAGATAAAATCCAACAAAGGATCTGGTGGTCCATAAGGGATATGATGTGAGCATCGGTACTCAACCAGAAGAAGAAAGAATGCAAGGATATCATATGATAGAACAATTGACTAATTCAAAGCTCAATCGCAAAGGATTTATGATTTCCAATTCAAGGGATCAGAAGCAAATGCTCTGGTTAAGGATAGAATAGTTGAATAGACTTAGGGATACAACCGAAGGCAATTTAATTGGTTGATAACCAGCTCATGTCCAAAATGACGTCTGAGCCGGAGGGATGAATTCTAGGACCTGATTGAGGATTGCGAGCATTCACAACATATCGAATCAACAGACCCAAATGATAATGACAAGGGATGTCAATCTGATTACGAGACTTATGGGATTAACCATAATGCAAGCAAGCAAGAATTTCAAGAGCAATAGGCTGCTCGGGATTTTCGGAAGATCGAATGGCATTTCGAAGACTTTTGTGAAATACATGAATCAACTGGGGATGAGCGGATACTGGATAAGTGCGAGAAATTATCCGTATGGGTATTCAGGTGGTAAGGAACCGCAAGGCAGTAGACATAAGTATTCTAAGAACAACAACGAGTATTTCGGGGCGTCTTGTAATAAAAGAACAACTGGGGACTAAGTAAGAACGGTGTATGAATTTATTCATAGGGATATTTCGGTGGTTGTGAATTGCAAAAGCAATGGGCAGTCCCGAAAGAGTATCGGAAAGTAACTTTGAAAATCTTCATGTGCAGTCGGCGATCATCTAGACTGGAGGGGCTCTCCGGGAGAAAGCGTTTTCGAGAACCTAAAGTTAGATTTTAGAAAATCATTTAACCCGAATAGAAGAGAGATCAGAGTCCCAGAGTATAGACGAGGAGTAAAACATCCTAATACCACCCAATGGCGACGTGGGCCCGTAAGGCACACAGCCAAGTTAGTAAAAGTTTTGCAATGACTAGACTCAACTTCGGCCAAGGAGTTGGAAAGGGGATTCCTACAGGCAGTCGGCTCTGATACCAACTTGTGACGCCCCCGATTCAATCGTACACTAATCATGCATGCAAATGTGTACGATCAAGATCAGGGACTCATGGGAAGATATCACAACACAACTCTAAAACATAAAATAAGTCATACAAGCATCATAATACAAGCCAGGGGCCTCGAGGGCTCGAATACAAGTGCTCGATCATAGACGAGTCAGCGGAAGCAACAATATCTGAGTACAGACATAAGTTAAACAAGTTTGCCTTAAGAAGGCTAGCACAAACTGGGATACAGATCGAAAGAGGCGCAGGCCTCCTGCCTGGGATCCTCCTAAACTACTCCAGGTCGTCGTCAGCGGCCTGCACGTAGTAGTAGGCACCTCCAGTGTAGTAGGGGTCGTCGTCGACGGTGGCGTCTGGCTCCTGGACTCCAGCATCTGGTTGCGACAACCAGAAGAAGGGAAAGGGGAAAAGGGGGAGAAAGCAACCGTGAGTACTCATCCGAAGTACTCGGAAGCAAGGAACTACACTACATATGCATGGGTATATGTGTAAGGAGGCCATATCAGTGGGCTGAACTGCAGAATGCCAGAATAAGAGGGGGATAGCTAATCCTGTCGAAGACTACGCTTCTCGCAGCCACCGTCTTGCATCAAGTAGAAGAGAGTAGATTGAAGTCCTCCAAGTAGCATCTCCAAGTAGCATCTCCAAGTAGCATCTCATAGCATAATCCTAACCCGGCGATCCCCTCCTCATATCCCTGAGGTAGAGCGACCACTGGTTGTATCTGGCACTTGGAAGGGTGTGTTTTATTAAGTATCCAGTTCTAGTTGTCATAAGGTCAAGGTACAACTCCAAGTCGTCCTGTTACCGAAGATCACGGCTATTCGAATAGATTAACTTCCCTGCAGGGGTGCACCAACTTACCCAACACGCTTGATCCCATTTGGCCAGACACACTTTCCTGGGTCATGCCCGGCCTCGGAAGATCAACATGTCGCAGCCCCACCTAGGCAAAACAGAGAGGCCAGCACGCCGGTCTAAACCTAAGCGCACAGGGGTCTGGGCCCATCGCCCATAGCACACCTGCACGTTGCGAGGGCGGCCGAAAGCAGACCTAGCCTAGTGGCATTCCAGTCCAATTCGGCGCGCGCCGCTCTGTCGCTGACGTCTGAAGTGCTTCGGCTGATACCACGACGTCGGGATACCCATAACTACTCCCACGTAGATGGTTAGTGCGTATAGGCTCGTAGCCAACTCAGATCAAATACCAAGATCTCGTTAAGCGTGTTAAGTGTCCACGAACGCCGAACAGGGCCAGGCCCACCTCTCTCCTAGGCGGTCTCAACCTGCCCTGTCGCTCCGCCACAAAGATCCACACAGAGGGCCGTCGGGACGAAGGTCCTTTCAGCCCCCAATCCGTGAATCACTCGCGGGTACTCTTCGAGCTGACCCGACTTTAGTCACCATCTGTATAGTATGTATGTATGTATAGAATATACCCGTGATCACCTCCCGAGTGATCACGGCCCAATAGTATAGCAAGGCAGACTGACAAGAATGTAGGGCCAATGATGATAAACTAGCATCCTATACTAAGCATTTAGGATTGCAGGTAAGGTATCAACTGGTGTAGCAACAATGTCAGGCTATGCATCAGGATAGGTATAACAGAAAGCAGTAACATGCTACACTACTCTAATGCAAGCAGTATAGAGTAGAATAGGCGATATCTGGTGATCAAGGGGGGGGGGCTTGCCTGGTTGCTCTGGCAAGAAGGAGGGGTCGTCAACTCCATAGTCGAACTGGGCAGCAGCAGCGTCGGTCTCGTAGTCTACCGGAGAGAAGAGGGGGAAGAAACAATGAATACAATGCAAACAAATGCATATCGATGCATGACATGACAAGTAACAATGCTAGGCGGGCCCTAACGTGGTATGAGGTGATGCCGGTTAAGGGGGGAAACATCCGGGAAAATATCCCCGGTGTTTCATGTTTTCGGGCAGAGGAGCCGGAGGGGGAAAGTTGCAGGTTCGATAGGTTAGGGGTGTGTGGCGGACGAACGGACTGCGTATCCGGAATCGTCTCGTCGTTCTGAGCAACTTTCATGTTGAAAATATTTTAATCCGAGTTACGGATTAAAAGATATGATTTTCTAAAGATTATATTAATTTCTGGAATTTAATTAATTAATTATTTAATTCGAAAATGAATTTATGACGTCAGCATGATGTCATGCTGACGTCAGCAGTCAACAGGGTTGACTTGGTCAACCTGACAGGTGGGTCCCGTTCGTCATTGACTGTTTAGTCTAATTAATGTTTAGCTAATCTAATTACTGTTTAATTAAACTAATTAGTTAATTAGGTTAATCTAATTATGATTAATTAACTTAATTAATTCCTTAATTAATTAATTAATTTAATTATTATTTATTTATTTAATATATATTTTTTTAATTCCTTTTTTTATAAAACCGTTCTGGGGCTGGGGCCCGCATGTAAGTGGCCCAGGGCCTTAACGGGCGATGGGCGTTCGGGCGCAGGGGCTCACGGGCGCATACCCGAGGGAACGGACCCGCGCGGTGCCGCTGGATCCAGCGGGGCGGCCGACGGAGGCCACGGCGGGGCTCAGCCGGGGAAGGCTGGCGCGGGTGTGCGGGCGTTGTGGCCGGCGCCGGGGTGGTTGCGTGCGGGCACGCACAGCAGGCGGCGGGCGCGAGCAGCAGGGGGCGACGGGCGTCGTGGCTGCGGCTGGATGGCGTTGGTCACGCGCGCGGGAGCGCACGGGAGTGCATGGGCGCGCGCTCTGGGTCGAGCAGGGGCGAACGGGGTGCGACAGAGGAGGAGAGGAGGAGATCGGGGCCTCACCACGTCCGTGGGGTCTAGGCAGTGGGCGTGAGGAGGAGGACGGAGACGTCGCGGACGGAGTGGAGGCAGGCCGGCGAGGAGGAGGAAGCAGACCGGCGAGGAAGTCCGGCGAGGTCCAGGCGGCGGCCGGGCCGGCGTCGGGAGGCAGGGTCGAGGTAGCTTCGGGCGGGGTTCACCGACGGCGCGGTCGTGGACAGGGTGGCGAGGTGGCGGGGGACCGGTAGGGCGACGGGCCACGGCGTCGAGCGGCGGGAGTGCCAGCCGCTGTCGAGGCGCAGGCGAGGCGGCTGGGCGGCGTCGGGTTGGGCGCCGGCATCGGGCTCAGGGGATCTGGCGGGGAAGAGGACGACGAGGAGCTCCGGCGACGGGGTGGCTCCAGCGAAGTAGTGGCGGGATGAGGCGCGACGGTGGGGCGGGGCTCGATCCAGAATCGGGATCGGGCGAGGGAGAGGGAGCGGAGTGGATCGAGAGGTGGGGGAAAGTGGGGATCGTGGGGGTTAGGGTTCGGTCAGTGGACCGAGGGGGTTAAGTGGGGTGGCCGGCTGGGCCTGGTGGGTTGGCCTAGTGGGGTTGATGGCCTGCTGGGCCGGGGCCGGGGGGGGGGGTTCTTTTCCCTTTTTTTTCTGTTTAGTTTTCTCTTTTGTATTTTCTTTTTTTGTTTTATTTTAAGTTCCCTTTTATTACAGCTTTATAAAAACACTAGCACCTAAATTTGTATTTATAAATATACTACTGCCACCTTAATCCTCAACCGAAAATAAAATAGTTTAATATTTTATAAAATTCAATAGGCATTTATTTAACTATTTTAACTACTGTTTTAATTATCTTAGAGCCTTTAAACACTTTATCAAAGTCTGGTTTCTCCACCATAATTACCGCTGCATTATTTAGTTCACTCCGAACATTTTAGTTTTAAAGTTTGAAAACTTTTGTTGTTTGCCTATGTTTTAAATTTGAATTTGAATTGGGTTCGAATCAACGTGAGTTTAATCACAGTAATGGAGGTGACGTGGCATCATTAGCTTGGGATTACTGTAGTCTAATTATCCGGGCGTCACACTCCTCCATGGCGAAGTACTTCCTGCTCTTCAACAAGCAACAAGGGCGGTCGCTGCCACCCAAGGCCTCCTTCCTCTTGCGGAGGGCCTCGAAGTCTACGTGGAACCGACCTAAGCGCGCGACGCAGGGGTCGGCCTTTGGCGCGGAAGAAGCGTCAAGATGATCAGCGCCGAAGGAATCTGCCTAGGGGACACCGTCAGGCGTCGCCTCGCGAGGAACGGCTTGGGCCTCGGGAGCCCTGGCCTCAAGAGCCGTAAGCCACAACTCCGTGCCTGCTGCCACTCCAGGGCGGGCCTCGGGAGACGCCACCTTCGCTTCTCGCGGCGTTGTCACCTCAACATCAGTCGCCTCAGCTCCCGCCGGTTCTCGTCTCCCCGCTCTATCGCCTGAGGAGGGATCTCTGTGGGCGACAGGGGGAGCCATCACGGCGGCTGGGTTCTCACGGGGCCCCGTGAAGCCAGCCGGGCGCAGCCCCCACTCATCAAAGCTGGGATCTGCCTCATGAAATCGGCCCTGCCAGAACAAAGATACAAGAGGACACCACCACTCCGTAGGCTGCCTAGGGAAGGATCGCCAGTCAAGACCCTGAGCACCGTCCGCAGCACTTCAGGCGCCAAGTCCTCCTCCTAAAGCCGCATGCGGTCTCTATGCCCCGCAAAATCCCACATCCGGCGAGAGTGGCGCTGAAGAGGAGCAATGCGACATTGGAGGAACTCCTTCACCACCTTGGGTGTTGTCACATTGAGCGCCCTCAAACTCTGGAAGCGGCGCTAGACGAAGGTGAGCCAGGGGCTCGCGAGCATCTCATGGTCCCAACCCGAGTGGGGAACATCAGGCGAGGTCGGGTGCGAGAGCAGAGGGTTGGGCACTCCGACGTCCACATACAGCCACCGCTCTCTGAACCTGGCCTGAGGAGGAGGAAGGCCAAAGTCGATCCCTGAAGTGGCCGTCTCTGGCACAGCGAAGAAGCTCACACACCCTGAGCACTGAGTGGGGTCGCTCAGGCGCAAAGAAAAGAATTGGCGCAACAGGGCAACAGAAGGAGGAATGCCTATCATCGCCTCGCAAACGAAAGTGAAGATAGCCAGAAGGGTAATGGACTCCGGCCCTAGGTGCATCATGCGGATCTGATAATGGGAAGGCACCGCATTGAAGAAGGCGGAAAAGGGGGGAACCAGACCCGCCCATAGGGCATTGGCGAAGAATTGGACCTCCATGGCAATCCTAACAAGGGAGGCATGGGATGCAGGCCACACTAAGGTCCTACCGCACTCGTTGAAGATAGTGGCCAAGGCGGACCGGACCTTGTCCAAAGCTTTTGGATTGAGTATGATCGACCGATCAATGGCGGGAGCCCTGCCGGAGGTGTGCAGGGCGAAAGCGCGGGATTCTTTCCTTTCCCTTTCTTCGTCGGTGCCATGGCGGTGGAGAGAGGGAAGAACTCGAGCCGGATTGGCGGCAGAGGTTGGAACTCAAAGAAGAAGGAAAGGTAGGAGGTAAGTAAGCAGCGGAAAGGAGGAACAACTGTGTGCAACTGCGGGTCCGCTTAGCCGGGCGCGTAGCAAGGCGTCGTGGGGAAGCGCAGACGCCCACGTCCAATCAACCGCCACACAGCGCCCAAGGCCGCATGCTTTTGGGGCCCGCGGCGCTTCGTGCTTGCCCCTTCGCTTCTCTGCTAAGCCAAGCCCACGCGCGGCTTGGGCCCGGGGGCTACTATCAGCGTTCTGGGAACGGGGGTCCCCAGACTTGCCTGCCTGCGGCCTGCGGCATGCCTCAAGTGGGGGCCAGCACGGCCCATCTTCATCATCTCAAGTTCAAGACCCTCGCGAGGGGCCAAGCCTCGTGGGGCGGACAACAAGAGGCTTCCTCAGAGGCAGCCTCATCAGTCAAGCTCGCAAGGAGGCGGAGAGATCAAGGCAGGGGTACCTCGCGAGGAGCCCGTGACGCAAGCCATGACGATCGAGACCAGGCGAGCGCCAGGCGGGCGCCGGCCTGCACAGTCTCCTTATTTCCCCTTTGGTACAAAGGGGTCAAGCACAGGCCAAGGCATCGGGCAAAGGTTACCATTCCGGTGCAACGAGACCAAGACCAACAGAGCGGCAGGACGGAGGTCACCGTGGAGCCCAAGACGTCGTCATCACCAGTGCTTTTGACAGCCGAAGACCACCTTTGGTCAGGATAACTTGTACTAGATCCTCCCCTTCAAAATGGCCAATTGTTGGGCCCTTCCCGCTCATTATTTGGGGAGAGGCCCAGGGCCTCTATAAATAGAGCTAGCCTCCATAGAGTAGAGGGGGAGGAGATCTGATAGAGCCCCAGCAGAGAGAGAGAGAGGCGACTGAACTCCCCCAAGCAGTTCATCGCACTAGCTCAAGAACACCTCTCGCGAGGCTGTTCTTCCCTTGTATTGTTCATCATCAGCCCAGAGGCAATCCACCACACCACACACTGGAGTAGGGTATTACACCACAACGGTGGCCCGAACCAGTATAAACCTCATGTCCCTTGTGTTGTTCATCGTTTCCAACTAGATCACGCGAGGAGATCGGACATAGATCGGTAGGGGAGAGATCTCCGCGTGCACCCCAGTGTTCGAACCTTAAGGGTCTGCCGGAACCCGAAATCCAACAGGGCGTGCCTAGGAGGCCGGCCCTCTCCCCCTCCTCCACTCCTTTATATACGGGAGAGGGGGGCACCCCATAGACAAGTTTATCATTGATCTCTTAGTCGTGTGCGGTGCCCCCCTCCACCATAATCCACCTCAGTCATATCGTCGTAGTGATTAGGCGATGCCCTGCGCTGGTAACTTCATCATAACTGTCATCACGCCATCGTGTTGATGAAGCTCTCCCTCGACACTCTGCTGGATCATGAGTTCGTGGGACGTCACCGAGCCAAACGTGTGCAGATCATGGAGGTGTCGTACTTTCGGTGCTAGGATCGGTCAATCGTGAAGACGTACGACTACATCAACCGCGTTGTCATAACGCTTCCACTTATGATCTACGAGGGTACGTAGACAACACTCTCAGACCAACATTACGCGTACGCTTATGCGAGACTAGTTCTACCGTCGTGCTTCGCACACAAGTGGCTAGTGGGTGTCAGTTTATCCAACTTTAGTTGAATCGGATTCAATGAACAGGGTTCTTTCTGAAGATAAAAAAGCAATCACTATATCGCGTTGTGGTTTTTGATGCGTAGGTAAGAACGGTTCTTTCTCATCCCGTAGCAGCCACGTAAAACTTGAAACAACAAAGTAGAGGACGTCTAACTTGTTTTTGCAGGGCATGTTGTGATGTGATATGGTCAAGACATGATGCTAAATTTTATTGCATGAGATGATCATGTTTTGTAACACAGTTATCGGTAACTGGCAGGAGCCATATTGTTGTCGCTTTATTGTATGAAATGCAATCGCCATGTAATTGCTTTACTCTATCACTAAGTGATACATCTCCGTCGTATCTATAATTTTTGATTGTTCGATGCCAATATTCTACAACTTTCATATATGTTTGGCAACTTTTTATACTATATTTGGGACTAACATATTGATCCAGTGCCCAGTGCCAGTTCCTGTTTGTTGCATGTTTTTTGTTTCGCAAAAAATCCATATCAAACGGAGTCCAAACGGAATAAAAACTGATGGATATTTTTTTGAAATATATGTGATTTTTGGGAAGAAGAATCAACACGATACGATGCCTGAGGGGGCCACGAGGCAGGGGGCGCGCCCCAGGGGGTCAGGAGCGCCTTGGACCCTCATGGCCACCCCGTAATGCGGTTGGAGCCCTTCTTTCACCGCAAGAAAGCTAATTTCTGGATAGAGATCGTGTCCAAAATTCAGCCCAATCAGAGTTACGGATCTCCGGTTATAAAAGAAACGGTGAAAGGCCAGATCTGGGAATGCAGAAACAGAGAGAGACAGAGAGACGAATCCAATATTTGAGGGTCTCTCACCCCTCCCATGCCATGGAGACCAAGGAAGAGAGGGGAAACCCTTCTACCATCTAGGGAGAAGGTCAAGGAAGAAGAAAAAGGAGGGGGACTCTCTCCCCCTCGCTTCCGGTGGCGCCGGAACACCGCCGGGGCTATCATCATCACCGCAATCTACCCCAACAACTTCACCGCCATCATCACCAACTCTTCCCCCCTCTATGCAGCGGTGTAACCCCTCTTTTACCCACTGTAATCTCTACTTAAACATGGTGCTCAATGCTATATATTATTTCCCAATGATGTATGGCTATCCTATGATGTTTAAGTAGATCCATTTTGTCCTATGGGTTAATTGATGATTGTGATTGGTTTGAGTTGCATGCTTTATTATTGGTGCTGTCCTATGGTGCTCTCCGTGTCGCGAGCGTGAGGGATCCCCGCTGTAGGGTTTGCAATATGTTCATGATTTGCTTATGGTGGGTGGTGTGAGTGACAGAAGCACAGACCCGAGTAAGTAGGTTGTTTGCGTATGGGAAGAAAGAGGACTTGATACTTTAATGCTATGGTTGGGTTTTACCTTAATGATCTTTAGTAGTTGCGGATGCTTTCTAGAGTTCCAATCATAAGTGCAGATGATCCAAGAAGAGAAAGTATGTTAGCTTATGCCTCTCCCTCAACTAAAATTGCAATAATGATTACCGGTCTAGTTATTAATTGCCTAGGGACAAATAACTTTCTCGTGACAAAAAGCTCTCTACTAAAACTAACTTAGTTGTGTCTTTATCTAAACAGCCCCTAGCTTTTATTTACATGCTCTTTATTATCTTGCAAACCTATCCAAAAACACCTACAAAGTACTTCTAGTTTCATACTTGTTCTAGGTAAAGCTAACATTAAGCGTGCGTAGAGTTGAATCGGTGGTCGATAGAACTTGAGGGAATATTTGTTCTACCTTTAGCTCCTTGTTGGGTTCGACACTCTTACTTATCGAAAGAGGCTACAGTTGATCCCCTATACTTGTGGGTTATCAAGAACTTTTTCTGGCGCCGTTGCCGGGGAGTTATAGCGTGGGGTGAATATTCTCGTGTGTGCTTGTTTGCTTTATCACTGAGTAGTTTTTATTTTGTGCTCTTGTTTTCTATCTTTAGTTATGGGTAGGAAACGCAAAATACCAAAAAAATTAGTTGTACCTACTACACTAATGGTTGAAGAACCACTCAAAATCTATCACACTCCTGAAGCTTTTTACTTGGATCATCTTCGATCCCTATGTGGTCGTGTTGAAACCCCAACTAGCTTAGTTGAGGGCAAATCTTTATATGAGCATGCTTGTTATGTGCGACACCACTTATCTAAAAAAGGGAAACTTTTACTGGATCAAATTCATCGTTTGCAATGCTATGCTTGGAATTTATGTGAAATATATGATTTTACTTGTTGTTCTGAAGATCCTAAGAAACACCTTCCCTACCAAAGTGAGTTTAGTGATAATGGAATCATATCTTCGTATGCTAAGGGTGTTTATAATTACGATGATGTTCAACAAATTGAAGAATTTGTTGCTTTTAAGGGTGCTTATGAAATTGCTTCTTTGATTGGAAAGTATATTGCTACTCTTTACAAATCTGAAAATTTTGCCATACTTAAATATTATTATGATAATTATGCTTCTAATGCCTATGTTAAACCATATATTGAGGACTCCTCCGCTGTCCAAGAAGAGATTAATATTTTGCAGGAGTCTATGGAAGAAGAAATTAATGACACTATGAGCTCATAGGATGAAAAAGATGATGAGGAGAGCAAAGAACAAAAGGAGGAAGAGCGGATTAGCTACCCGTGCCCACCTTATAATTAGAGTAACTCTGCAACTCATACATTGTTTAATTTCCCTTCGTGCTTACCGAAGGATGATTGCTATAATGATTGTTATGATCCCATTGATTCTTTTGAAATATCCCTTTTTGATGATGCTTGCTATGCTTGTGGCCAAGATGCCAATATGAATTATGCTTATGGAGATGAACTTGCTATAGTTCCTTATGTTAAACATGAAATTGTTTCTATTGCACCCACGCATGATAGTCCTATTATCTTTTTGAATTCTCCAAACTACACTATATCGGAGAAGTTTGCCCTTATTAAGGATTATATTGATGGGTTGCATTTCATTACTACACATGATGATTTTGATAGATATAATATGCATGTGCTTTCTGCTCCTACTTGCAATTATTATGAGAGAGGAACTACATCTCTGCCTCTCTATGTTTCCAATATGATAAAATTGCAAGAAACTGTTTATACTATGCATTGGCCTTTACTATGTGTGCATGAATTGTTCTTTTATGACATGCCAATGCATAGGAAGAGAGTTAGGCTTCGTTGTTGCATGATATATGTTACTTTGTGCTCACTACTAAATCACAAATCATTGTTAATTAAAATGGGCTTTGATATACCTTGGGATACGGGTGGATCCATTACTTGAGCACTATATGCCTAGCTTAATGGCTTTAAAGAAAGCGCTGCCAGGGAGACAACCCGAAAGTTTTAGAGAGTCATTTACTTCTGTTGAGTGCTTTTATATAGTTTAAAAACAAAAAAATAAAGAGGGGAACCCAAAACTTTTCAAAAAGGAAAGTGAAAGTGAGAGAGACAAGCATTGTTGAAGTGGGGGAGCTCCTTGAACTTTCTTCATGCTCACGGAAACTTTGTGAATCTTGATTACAGAAACTTTTCAACAAAAATAATTATCCCCTTGTACAATTCCATTGTATTATAAAAATAATGTGCCGAGGTGCGCCTTTAGGATGTTTACATTGCTTGTTGGTTTGTGCGGTGCAGGACAGAAACTTTGGCTGTAGTGCGCGATTTTACATTATTTACTGGAACATCAAATATTCAAGGAGACTCAAGCGTCTAAGCTTGGGGATGCCCCGGAAGGCATCCCATCTTCCTTCAACAAGTATCGGTATGTTTGCGGATTCATTTCGTTCATGCAATGTGTGCAAATCTTGGAGCGTCTTTTGCATTTATTTTTCACTTTTCTTTGATGCACCATGCTGGTATGAGATAGTCCTTGGTTGATTTGTAGAATGCTCTTTGCACTTCACTTATATCTTTTGAGTATGGCTTTATAGAATGCTTCATGTGCTTCACTTATATCATTTGTAGTTTGGATTGCCTGTTTCTCTTCACATAGAAAACCGCCATTTGTAGAATGATATTTTGCTTCACTTATATTTGTTAGAGCGTGGGCATATCTTTTGTAGAAAGAATTAAACTCTCTTGCTTCACTTATATCTATTTAGAGAGATGACAGGAACTGGTCATTCACATGGTTAGTCATAAAATCCTACATAAAACTTGTAGATCACTGAATATTATATGTTTGATTCCTTGCAATAGTTTTGCGATATAAAGATGGTGATATTAGAGTCATGCTAGTGGGTAGTTGTGGATTGTAGAAATACTTGTGTTGAAGCTTGTCATTCCCGTAGCATGCACGTATGGTGAACCATTATGTGATGAAGTTGGAGCATGATTTATTTATTGATTGTCTTCCTTATGAGTGGCGGTCGGGGACGAGCGATGGTCTTTTCCTACCAATCTATCCCCCTAGGAGCATGCGCGTAGTACTTTGTTTCGATAGCTAATAGACTTTTGCAATAAGTATGTGAGTTCTTTATGACTAATGTTGAGTCCATGGATTATACGCACTCTCACCCTTCCATCATTGCTAGCCTCTTCGGTACCGTGCATTTCCCTTTCTCACCTCGAGAGTTGGTGCAAACTTCGCACGTGCATCCAAACCCAATGATATGATACGCTCTGTCACACATAAGCCTCCTTATATCTTCCTCAAAACAACCACCACACCTACCTATCATGGCATTTCCATAGCCATTCTGAGATATATTGCCATGCCACTTCCATCATCATCATATACATGACTTGAGCCTTCGTTGTCATATTGCTTTGCATGATCGTAAGATAGCTAGCATCATATTTTCATGGATTGTCCGTTTTTTTGATATCTTTGCTATGCTAGATCATTGCACATCCCGGTACACCACCGGAGGCATTCATGTAGAGTCATATCTTTGTTCTAGTATTGTGTTGTAAATAAATAAAAGTGTGATGATCATCATTATTAGAGCATTGCCCCAGTGAGGAAAGGATGATGGAGACTATGATTCCCACACAAGTCGGGATGAGACTCTGGACTTTAAAAAAATAAAAGAGGCCAAAGAAGCCCAAATAAAAAAAGAGGCCAAAGAAGCCCACCAAAAAAATAAAAAAATAAAAAAAGAGAAAAGAAAAAAATGAGAGAAAAATAGAGAAGGGGGCAATGTTACTATCCTTTTACCACACTTGTGCTTCAGAGTAGCACCATGTTCTTCATATAGAGAGTCTCTTGAGTTATCACTTTCATATACTAGTGGGAATTTTCATTATAGAACTTGGCTTGTATATTCCAAAGAAGGGCTTCCTCAAGTGCCCTAGGTCTTCATGAGCAAGCAAGTTGGATGCACACACACTTAGTTTTCAGTTTGACCTTTCATAAACTTATAGCTCTTAGTGCATCCATTGCGTGGCAATCCCTACTCCTCGCATTGACATCAATTGATGGGCATCTCCATAGCCCGTTGATTAGTGCTACCTCTTGAGCTTGCTTTGGATTTCCCCGAAGAGAAAAGGATGATGCAGCAGAGTAGCGTAAGTATTTCCCTCAGTTTTTGAGAACCAAGGTATCAATCCAGTAGGAGGCCACGGTCAAGTCCCTCGTACCTGCACAAAACGATAGCTACTCGCAACCAACGCGATTAGGGGTTGTCAATCCCTTCACGGTCACTTACGAGAGTGAGATCTGATAGATAGTATTTTTGGTATAGAGATGCAAAGTGAAAAGTAAAAGGCAAAGTAAAAAAGCAAAGCAAGATTGAAGTGATGGAGATTGATATGATGAGAATAGACCCGGGGGCCATAGGTTTCACTAGTGGCTTCTCTCAAGAGCATAAGTATTCTATGGTGGGTGAACAAATTACTGTTGAGCAATTGACAGAATTGAGCATAGTTATGAGAATATCTAGGCATGATCATGTATATAGGCATCACGTCCGTGACAAGTAGACCGAAATGATTCTGCATCTACAACTATTACTCCACTCATCGACCGCTATCCAGCATGCATCTAGAGTATTAAGTTGAAAACAGAGTAACGCTTTAAGCAAGATGACATGATGTACGGAGATAAATTCATGCAATATGAAATAAAACCCATCTTGTTATCCTCGATGGCAATGATACAATACGTGCCTTGCTGCCCCTTCTGTCACTGGGAAAGGACACCGCAAGATCGAACCCAAAGCTAAGCACTTCTCCCATGGCAAGAAAAACCAATCTAGTAGGCCAAACCAACCTGATAATTTGAAGAGACTTGCAAAGATAACCAATCATACATAAAGGAATTCAGAGAAGATTCAAATATTATTCATAGATAGACTTGATCATAAACCCACAATTCATCGGTCTAAACAAACACACCGCAAAAAGAAGAAGATTACATCGAATAGATCTCCACAAGAGAGGGGGAGAACTTTGTATTGAGATCCAAAAAGAGAGAGGAAGCCATCTAGCTAATAACTATGGACCCTAAGGTCTGAGGTAAACTACTCACACTTCATCAGAGAGGCTACGATGATGTAGAAGCCCTCTGTGATGACGACCCTCTCTGGCGGAGCTCCAGAACAGGCCCCAAGATGGGATCTCGTGGATACAGAAAGTTGCAGCGGTGGAATTAGGTTTTTGGCTCCGTATCTGTTCGTTTGGGGGTACGCAGGTATATATAGGAGGAAGAAGTACGTCGGTGGAGCTTCGGTGGGCCCACGAGGGTGGGGGGTGCGCCTGGGGCTATAGGGCGCGCCCCCTACCTCGTGCCCACCTTGAAGCTTCCTTGGCGTAGGGTCCAAGTCTCCTGGGTCATATTCGGGAAGAAAATCACGTTCCAGAAAGGTTTATTCCGTTTGGACTCCATTTGATATTCCGTTTCTTCGAGACACTAAAATAGGCAAAAAAAACAACAATTCTGGGCTGGGCCTCCGGTTAATAGGTTAGTCCCAAAAATAATATAAAAGTGGAAAATAAAGCCCAATATAGTCCAAAACAGTAGATAATATAGCATGGAGCAATCAAAAATTATAGATACGTTGGAGATGTATCAATTAGCCGCGTCAATGTGAGACTTTCTCCCTTCTTTATCTTCTCCACACAACCTCCACCATCATATTCTATTCCACCTATAGGGCTATGTCCATGGCTCACGCTCATGTATTGCATGAAAGTTGCAAAGGTTTGAGAACATCAAAAGTATGAAACAATTGCTTGGCTTGTCATCGGGGTTGTGCATGATGTGAATATTTTGTGTGCTGAAGATGGAGCATAGCCATACTATATGATTTTGTAGGGATAAGTTTCTTTGGCCATGTTATTTTGAAAAGACATGATTGCTTTATTAGTATGCTTGAAGTATTATTGTCTTAATGTCAAATGATAGACTATTGCTTTGAATCACTCTTGTCTTAATATTCACGCCATGATTAGATTATGTGATCAAGATTATGCTAGGTAGCATTCCACATCAAAAATTATCATTTTTTTATCATTTACCTACTCGAGGACGAGCAGGAATTAAGCTTGGGGATGATGATACGTCTCCGTTGTATCTATAATTTTTGATTGTTCCATGCCAATATTCTACAACTTTCATATACTTTTGGGAACTTTTTATACTATTTTTGGGACTAACATATTGATCCAGTGCCCAGTGCGAGTTCCTGTTTGTTGCATGTTTTTTTGTTTCGCGGAAAATCCATATCAAACGGAGTCCAAATGGACTAAAAACTGACGAAGATTTTTTTGGAATATATGTGATTTTTGGGAAGAAGAATCAACGTGATACGATGCCCGAGGGGGCCACGAGGCAGGGGGGCGCGCCCCAGGGGGCCAGGCTTGCCCTGGACCCTCCTGGCCACCCCGTAAACTTGACGAGCCTAGCATATGCAAATATGGCCTCGGAACACTGAGACCGAAAGTTCGAGCGTGAATCATACCGTAGATATGATTAACATAGTGATGTTCACCACTGAAAACTACTCCATCTCACGTGATGATCGGAGATGGTTTAGTTGATATGGATCACGTGATCACTTAGATGATTAGAGGGATGTATATCTAAGTGGGAGTTCTTAAGTAATATGATTAATTGAACTTTTAATTTATCATGAACTTAGTCCTGGTAGTATTACCATATCTATGTTGTAGATCAATAGCTCGCGTTTAGCTCCCCTGTTTTATTTTTGACATGTTCCTAGAGAAAACTAAGTTGAAAGATGTTAGTAGCAATGATGCGGATTGGATCCATGATTTGAGGATTATCCTCATTGCTGCACAGAAGAACTATGTCCTTGATGTACCGCTAGGTGACAGACCTATTGCAAGAGCAGATGCAGACGTTATGAATGTTTGGCAAGCTCGATATGATGACTACTTGATAGTTTAGTGCACCATGGTTTACAGCTTAGAATTGGGGCTTCAAAGACATTTTGAACACCACAGAGCATATGAGATGTTCCAAGAGTTGAAATTAGTATTTCAGACTCATGCCCATGTCGAAAGGTATGAGACCTTTGACAAGCACTTTGCCTACAAGATGGAGGAGAATAGCTCAGCTAGTGAGCATGTGCTCAGAATGTCCGAGTACTACAATCACTTGAATCAAGTGGGATTTAATCTTCCAGATAAGATAGTGATCGACATAGTTCTCTAGTCACTATCACCAAGTTACTAGAACTTCATGATGAACTATAATATGCAAGGGATAACGGAAACGATTCCCAAGCTTTTCGTGATGCTGAAATCGATGAAGGTAGAAATGAAGAAAAGCATCAAGTGTTGATGGTTGACAAGACCACTAGTTTCAAGAAAAGGGCAAAGGGAAGAAGGGGAACTTCAAGAAGAATGGCAAGCAAGTTGCTGCTCAAGTGAAGAAGCCCAAGTCTGGACCTAAGCCTGAGACTAAGTGCTTCTACTGCAAAGGGACTAGTCACTGGAAGCAGAACTGCCCCAAGTATTTGACGGATAAGAAGGATGGAAAAGTGAACAAAGGTATATTTGATATACATGTTATTCATGTGTACTTTACTAGTGTTTATAGCAACCCCTCAGTATTTGATACTAGTTCAGTTGCTAAGATTAATAACTCAAAATGGGAGTTGTAGAATGAACAAAGACTAGTTAAGGGTGAAGTGATTATGTGTGTTGGAAGTGGTTCCAAGATTGATATGATCATCATCGCACACTCCCTATACTTTCGGGATTAGTGCTGAACCTAAATAAATGTTATTTGGTGTTTGCGTTAAGCATGAATATGATTTGATCATGTTTATTGCTATATGGTTATTCATTTAAAGTCGGAGAATAATTGTTGTTCTATTTACATGAATAAAACCTTCAATGGTCATACACCCAAGGTGTATGGTTTATTGAATCTCGATCGTAGTGATACACATATTCATAATATTGAAGCCAAAAGATGCAAAGTTAATAATGATAGTGCAACTTATTTGTGGCACTACTGTTTAGGTCATATTGGTGTAAAGCGCATGAAGAAAATCCATGCTGATGGGCTTTTGGAATCACTTGATTATGAATCAGTTGATGCTTGCGAACCATGCCTCATGGGCAAGATGACTAAGACTCCATTCTCCGGAACAATGGAGCAAGCAACAGACTTGTTGGAAATAATACATACTGATGTATGCAGTCCGATGAGTGTTGAGGCTCGCGGCAGGTATCGTTATTTTCGGACCTTCACAGATGATTTGAGCAGATATGGGTATATCTACCTGATGAAACATAAATCTGAAACATTTGAAAAGTTCAAATAATTTCAGAGTGAAGTGGAAAATCGTAACAAGAAATTAAAGTTTCTACGATCTGATCATGGAGGAGAATATTTGATTTATGAGTTTGGTCTTCATTTGAAATAACGAGGAATAGTTTCGCAACTCACGCCACCTGGAACACCACATCGTAATGGTGTGTCCGAACATCGTAACCGTACTTTATTAGATATGGTGCAATCTATGATGTCTCTTACCGATTTACCACTATCATTTTGGGGTTATGCATTAGAGACAACTGCATTCACGTTAAATAGAGCACCATCTAAATCCGTTGAGACGACACCATATGAACTGTGGTTTGGCAAGAAACCAAAGTTGTCATTTCTTAAAGTTTGGGGTTGCGATGCTTATGTGAAAAAGTTTCATCCTGATAAGCTCAGACCAAAATCGGAGAAATGTGTCTTCATAGGATACCCAAAGGAGACAGTTGGGTACACCTTCTATCATAGATCCAAAGGCAAGAGAATCGTTTGTAAGAATGGATCCTTTCTAGAGAAGGAGTTTCTCTCGAAAGAAGTGAGTGGGAGGAAAGTAGAACTTGATGAGGTAACTGTACCTTCTCCCGTATTGGAAAGTAGTTCATCACAGAAATCTGTTCCTGTGACTCCTACACCAATTAGTAAGGAAGCTAATGATGATGATCATGTAACTTCAGATCAAGTTACTACCGAACCTCGTAGGTTAACTAGAGTGAGATCCGCACCAGAGTGGTACGGTAATCCTATTCTGGAGGTTATGTTACTTGACCATGATGAACCTATGAACTATGAGGAAGCGGTGATGAGCCCAGATTCCGTGAAATGGCTTGAAGCCATGAAATCTGAGATGGGATCCATGTATGAGAACAAATTATGGACTTTGGTTGACTTGCCCGATGATCGACAAGCCATAGAAAATAAATGGATCTTCAAGAGGAAGACGAACGCTAATAGTAGTGTTACTATCTACAAAGCTAGACTTGTCGAAAAAGGTTTTTGACAAAGTTCAAGGTGTTGACTATGATGAGATTTTCTCACTCATAGTGATGCTTAAGTCTATCCGAATCATGTTAGCAAATTGCCACATTTTATGAAATATGGCAAATGGATGTCAAAACTACGTTCCTTAATGGATTTCTTAAAGAAGAGTTGTATATGATGCAACAAGAAGGTTTTGTCAATCCTAAAGGTGCTAAAAAAGTGTGCAAGCTCCAACGATCCATCTATATATATGGACTGGTGCAAGCATCTCAGAGTTGGAATATATGCTTTGATGAGTTGGTCAAAGCATATAGTTTTATACAGACTTGCGGTGAAGCCTGTATTTACAAGAAATTGAGTGGGAGCACTACAGCATTTCAATAAGTATATGTGAATGACATATTGTTGATCAGAAATAATGTAGAATTTTCTAGAAAGCATAAAGGAGTATTTGAAAGGAGTTTTTTCAAAGAAAGACCTTGGTGAAGCTGCTTACATATTGAGCATCAAGATTTATAGAGATAGATCAAGACGCTTGATAAGTTTTTTTTTCAATGAGTACATACCTTAACAAGATTTTGAAGTAGTTCAAAATGGAACGGTCAAAGAAAGAGTTCTTGCCTGTGTTACAAGGTGTGAAATTGAGTAAGACTCAAAGCCCGACCACGGCAGAAGATAGAAAGAGAATGAAAGTCATTCCGTATGCCTCAGCCATAGGTTCTATAAAGTATGCCATGTTGTGTATCAGATCTATTGTATACCCTACACTGAGTTTGGAAAGGGAGTACAATAGTGATGTAGGAGTAGATCACTGGACATCGGTCAAAATTATCCTTAGTGGAATAAAGATATTTTTCTCGATTATGGAGGTGACAAAAGGTTCGTCATAAAGGGTTACGTCGATGCAAGTTTTGACACTGATCCAGATGATTCTAAGTCTCAATCTGGATACATATTGAAAGTGGGAGCAATTAGCTAGAGTAGCTCCGTGCAGAGCATTGTTGACATAGAAATTTGCAAATTACATACGGATCTGAATATGGCAGACCCATTGACTAAACTTCTTATCGGTGGGAACGACACCTATGGAATCACTGGGATCCCTTCTACGGTTGGCGGGCACGAGGTTGTGCAAAGAGCGGGTCTGACCGGAAGCACACGGATCATTTACCCAGGTTCAGGCCGCGAAGATGCGTAATACCCTAGTCCTGCTTTGGTGGGTGTATTGAATGTTCTTGTGTTCTTGAGCCAGCTACGGGGTGTAACTTGCCCAAAAGAGCCGAATCCCCCTCCTGGTCTCCTCGGGCCTCCTTTTATAGGCAAAAGGGGTTGTCACAGTGGCACATAGGAGGTGGAAAGGTCTACAGTTGATAAGCCTATCCTCTAGGGCCGTCGGACAAACGCATTTAATGCGCTGCCGACGTGTCCCCTTTGCTTTCTCGGAGACGGCAAGGAAGCACGTCCCAGCTGTCGCCGGCTCGCCTGGCCTTGACACGCGTCCGAGCTGATGAGGCGTCATGGCACCATGTTGGCTGGCTGCTGGGCTGGCGTGATGGTGGAGCCTTCACGAAGGGTTGCATGCCACCACGTAGGTGCTTGCTGAGTGGGTGTAGAGGCTGCCTGTCGCCACGCAGGTGCCTACCCAGCTGGTTGAGCTAGCAGCTGCTTGGGGACGGCGGTGGAGTCTTGGCTGGCGCGGGCCTGATAGTGGCCCCACTGATGCCTTCGGCAAGGGTCTTGCCATGGCGTTGCAGTCGCCCCCGGCAAGGCGCTTGCCGTGGGTCTTGTGGATTTCCTCGGCTAGGATCCCGCTGAGGGTCGCCGTCTTCTGGTCCTCATCTGATCTCACATGTTTATGATCTTGATGAAGATCTGCATGCCACCACAGAGGCGCCTCCCGAGTGTTGGTTCCAATGTAGTTGGTGGTGTTGGGACCCATGGGCTCAAGGGTGGCTTGCTCCGCTGGCATCGGGTAGGTTGCCCCGGCAAGGCTCTTGCCGGGACTACGGAGGCTGCCTCGGCAAGGATCTTGCCGATGGAGACTGTCTCGCTCTCTTGCTCCCCTGTGCTTCTGGTCTTGGCGTTGCCTTGGTTGTCTTGTGCTTCGGCTTTTCTCCAGCTTCCCTCCTCTGCCCTGCTAAGTGTGGCCGCGGCGCATGGCTCTGACTGCCCGTGCACGAGTAAAGGGGTCAAAAGGAGAGATGCTATTTTTGTACACCGATAGGAGCCCCCGGGTCTGGGCCACACATAAGCACGACGCGTTGTTGGGCCAGGCCCAGAACGGTGGGCGGGTAGGTGGGGCGGGTTTTTTCCGTAGTAACTATTTTGCCCACTGTGCTTCCCCATGACCCGTGTTGAAGGTGCGACGTGGAGGGTCGTGTGTGACGTGGGGTTCATGCGTGGGGCGGTTCCCGCACGCATGCGTCACATCACAGTAAAGAGGCGGCTCGCGCCTTCCCCATAAGAAAAAGAGGGAGGCGTAGAGGCGCGGCTCATTTACTGAGTGGACTCGGGTTGCGGTCTTCAAGGCGCCCACGCCCCATGATCACGGGGTGGGGAACGGTCGCCTCACCCGTCCCCTCGATCCTGCTCGCTTGCCATGCGTCCCCCATGCAGGTGGCAGGCGGTGGAGGCGGGAAACTAGGCCATCGCTGATTGGGGTAGCGGGTCGGTCCTGATTCCCTGCACCTCCGATAGCTGGATTGGTCGAGTGGGGCGGCCGAGCCTCGACCCTGCCCCTTTATAAGGAGGGGGAGGGGGATGTCATCCCACGTTCTTCCAGCATCCATCTTCTTCCACTTCTGCTCCTTCCTTCCACCCGTCATGGAGAGAGGGGGCGCAGGCCCTTCAACGGTGGGGGCGAGGGTCGTCGCTCGACAACGTGTTCCTCCTTCCCACGAGCTCGCGGCGGTGGAGCCGGCCACGAGAGGAAGGGGGAGGGGGCGAGGCCGAGGTCGCCGCGGGTGTAGAGGGGGACGAGGCGGCGCGATGGCCGTGCCTCCGCCAGCGATGCTGCCCGTGATGGAGGTCCACGTCGGGGACCAGCCTTGTGAGTTCTTCATCCGGCTGTGCCGGCCACCGCGTCATCGTCTCCGTCTTCCTACCCCATTTGCTCGGGAAATGGAGCTCGATCCGCCCAGACCCTCAGATTGCACATGAGGGGCTGCGGGAACGGCGGCACATGGGTCGATGTTGACTTCCCCGCTCCTCACATTATGTACCTCTGTTGCAGATGGAACACATTTGCTCGCATCCATAGCCCGACGGTGGGGCTCGTCCTTTACTTCAAGTTAATGGAGGTCGGCCTGCTCTCCGTCAAGGTCTTCGGAGATCTTGGAACTTGCCTAAAGTGCTGCGTGGAGACCTCCTCCGACGATGAAGATTCCTCCTCAAGCAGGAGTGATGAGGAGGACATCGACAGTAGCGACGAGGGAGTCGAGTGGCGGGACGCCGACTCCGACTGACCGCGTCGCCCTTCCCTCGGCCGCGTGCCCTGCCGAGGGCCTTCCTCGTCAAGATCTCCATCGGGACGCTCCCCGTCGTCTCCTTGGTCGGCTGGCATAGGAGGGCCGGAGAAGGCGAAGAAGGCGGGTGGCGGCCGTCAAGTCGGAGTACGCGGGCACCGACGCCTTCATCGCGCATTGTCGGCCCGCTGCCTCGTCTTCCAGCTCTCCTGTCGGCAGCGAGATGCTCTCTTGGCGCCTTCTGCTCCTCGCACCTCGCCTAGGAACTCTTTTTACCCTCCTGCTGTCTTGTTCCATTTTCTGAGGAGAGGGACAAGAAAGGGATTACGGGCACCTTATCTCTTTTTAGTTTGTAAGCCTGCGGGCACTTGTTAATTTTAAGACTTGTAATCCCCTTGCTCATGTTTTTAATTCCGTATGAACTGTACCTGTGTGGGATGCTTTTAATGAAAAAGGGTGTCTGCCGGGTTCTTTGTGCGTGAGCGAGGCCCATGCCAAGGAATGAATCCTTGTTATTTTTAGGATAAACATTGTCCCCTGGCAATAGGCCTTGCCGTCCCCTGACTTCAGTCGACCATTCTCACGCTTTTAGCGGAGGCAGAGGCGAAGTAGAGTTAGGCCCCTCGTTTATTTCCTTGCCACCGCGTCTCCGACCCGGTTCTGTCCCAGGGACTTGGGTACAAGAAGAAGGGGGAGCACGGTGGTCTCAGAGTAAAACGAGGTTTCATTTGTCCCAGTTCCATACGGAAATGCACAACAGGGGATGAAGGACTTATCTGAATCCGCAGGCCCCAGCAACCTTGGCTTGCCGTGGTTAGATCCTTGTGTCTTCAGCCCCCGGCAGTCCTGGCTTGTCGGGGCCAGAGCGCCGGTTCGTCCTCTTTCTCCCAAGTGGCTCAGCAGAAGTGTCCACGTGCCCTGCGAACCAAATAGGACAGAAAGATGCATACTCGACCTCTAGGCTAGGGGTTAGCCGCCGGTAAGCACTATCAACCGTAATCGAGGGATAGACTTAACCTAGCATGCATGTTAAAACTTAGGGTGCCAGCGCTTCTTTTATTTATGCTCAGGGTTTGTGCCGGCTTTGTACAAAGGGTTACATGCCTTGCCGGCAAAGCTTGTACAAAAGGTGGCTTGCCGGGAGGCCCATCAACCGCGCCTTATGGGTAAAACTTGCGAAGATGTTCGATGTTCTAGGAGTTGCTCACTTGGACAGCATCTTCGGTCTCCAAGCAGACTGCGCCGGGCGTGGTGACTCGTATTACCCGATAAGGGCCTTCCCACTTCAGCGTCAACTTGTTGGAATTCTTGGCCGACTGAACACACCGAAGAACAAGGTCGCCTTCCTCAAAGCTTCGGGCATGAACCTTGCGGCTATGGTAGCGGCGCAAGGCTTGCTGGTAGCATGCTGCTCTCATAGCCACGCGAAGAGGATCTTCCTCAAGGATCGTTGCGTCATCTTGCCGCAATTGCTCTTGCTCAAGCTCGTCATAAGCGAGCACTCGAGGTGACCCGTATATGAGTTCCGTGGGGAGAACTGCTTCTACCCCGTATACCAAGGAAAAGGGTGTCTCGCCGGTGGCTCAATTTTGGCGTTGTTCTGCTCGACCAAAGAACCGCCGGCAACTCATCAATCCAGTGCCTTCCACTCTTGTGCAGCTTGTCAAAAGTCTTTGTCCTCAGGCCTCGCAACACTTCAGCATTTTCCCTCTCCGCCTGGCCGTTGCTCCATGGATGTGCCACGGAAGCGAAGCAGACCTTGCTGCCGAGGTCTTGGATGTATTGCATGAAGGTGTGGCTTGTGAACTGCGTGCCATTGTTGGTGATGACTCTGTTTGGCACACCAAAACGGTAGACTAGCCCTTTGAAGAACTTGACGGCTGACTGTGCAGTAACCTTCCTCACTGCCTCCACCTTCGGTCACTTTGTGAACTTGTCGATTGCAACGTACAAGTACTCAAAGCCCCCGATAGCGCGAGGGAAAGGGCCCAGTATGTCGAGCCCCCAGACCGAAAACGGCCAGGAGAGAGGGATTGTTTGAAGGGCTTGAGCTGGTTGATGAAGCTTCTTCGAATAAAACTGGCACGCTTCACACCTGGTTATTAGTGTCGTCGCATCCTGGAGGGCGGTGGGTCAGAAGAAGCCTTGCCGGAATGCCTTGCCAGCAAGGGCCCTCGACCCAATGTGGGAGCCACATATGCCTCCATGTATCTCTGCCAATAGCCCCAGTCCTTCCTCCCAGGGGATGCACTTCAATTTCACACCGTTCGGTCTTTTTCTGTACAGGAGGTCGTCGACGAACTGGTACAAGGCAGACCGACGGGCTACCTTTTCCGCTTCTTCCTGCTCCTCAGGAAGTTCCCCTGTCTGGAGGAAACGAACGGTATGCTATGCCCATGCCGGAGCCTGGGGCTCGACAGCAAGGACCAAAGGCATCTCTTCTGTCATGGGGGCGGCCGTCTCTACGTCCAGGGCTTGGCGCCCTGCCAGAGCCAGCTGCCCCTCGGTAGGCTCAGTACCCACGACATTACCCCTGCTGGTGGCCCCAGGGGGCTCAGCGGGAAAGTACTTGCCGGGGCCTGGTTTACTCTGCTTGTTCTGCCCCATTGATGGTTCGACGGATGGTTGAGTTAGTCGAAGCACAAAAGTACCTGGTTCCACAAGCAGTTTGAAGGCAATGCGCTTTGACAGGTAATTGGCAACGTCGTTCTCCGCTCGGGGAACATGCTCTGCCTGTATACCGTCAAAGCGCTCTTCCAGCTTCCTCACCTCATCTACATAGGCCTCCATCAACAGGCTCTGATAATCCTTGTTGACCTGTCTGATGACAAGCTGTGAATCACCCCTGACAATGAGCTTCTTAATCCCGAGGTCTGCTGCGATCCTTAGACTGGCAAGAAGCCCCTCGTATTTGGCAGTGTTGTTTGTGGACATCGCCCTGGGGAAGTGCATCTGGATTACATACTTGAGGTGCTTTCCGGTGGGTGCGACAAGCAGCACACTGGCACCGGCGCCTTGCAGCGAGAAAGCCCCATCAAAGTACATGATCCAGTCGCGACTCGCTTCCTTGCCGGGGAGAGCGGTTTCCTGGATTTCTTCGTTGGGCATTGAGGTCCTCTCCGCGATGAACTCCGTCAGGACTCTGCTCTGGATCGTCGAAGTACTTTCAAACTTCAAACCAAAGCTCGACAGCTCCAAGGCCCACTCCACGATCCTCCCGGTTGCGTTTGGATTATGCAATATCCATTGCAACGGGAGGCGGGTGACGACAGTGACCTCATGTGCTTGGAAGTAATGACGTAGCTTCCTCGAGGACATAAGGAGGCCGAAGAGCAATTTCTGCACACCGGAGTATCTTGACCTAGCCCCATGCAAGAGGGAGCTGACAAAATAAACCGGGTGCTGTATCATCTTCTTCCTCCGCATCACTTCTCTTGGTCGTGCAGGCTCTGTCCTGTTGACGTCAAACCCTGTCGGGGCCCTGACTTGCCGGCACCAGGCCCTGCCTGGGGGATCTCTGGCTCACCATCCGCCAGCCCTGCCGTTGCCACTGCCTCTTCATCGACCTCCCTCTGTGCCACCAGCGCGGCGCTGACCACTTGATTTGTCGCTGCCAGATACAGCAGCAACAACTCTTGTGGTTTGGGTGCAACCAGTACTGGTGTAGAGGAGAGGTATTTCTTCAGGTCCTGCAGTGCTGCTTCGACCTCCGGGGTCCACTCAATTGAGCCCGCCTTTTTTCAAAATCTTGAAAAAGGGAAGGGCACGCTCGGCAGACTTGGAGATGAATCGGCTCATGGCGGCAACGCAGCCAGTGAGCCGACACACATCCTTGATCCGCCTGGGCGCCTCAATCTGTTTGATAGCCTTAATCTTGTCTGGGTTTGCCTCAATCCCACGCTATGACACAAAGAACCCGAGAAGTTTGCCGGACGGAACTCCGAAGACACACTTCTCAGGGTTCAACTTGAGGTTGATCTTGCACAAATTTGCAAAGGTCTCCTCCAGATCTTGTACAAGTGTTGCCCCGTCCTTGGTCTTGACCACTATGTCATCCATGTATGCTTCCATATTTCTATGCAGCACATGGGGTGATGAATGATGTCTTCTCTTCGTCTTCTCTTGTCATAAAGATCTGATGGTATCCTAAGTAGGCGTCAAGGAATGACAACAGATCACACCCGACCGTGGAGTCAACAATCTGGTCGATGCGCGGCAAGGGGAAAGGGTCCTTGGGACAAGCCTTATTGATATCTGTGTAATCAATACACATCCTCCACTTTTCGTTTGCCTTGCGTACCACCACCGGATTGGCCAACTACGTCGGATGGAGCACTCCTCTCACCAAGCCTGCCGCTTCTAACTTCCTGATCTCCTCTGTGATGAACTCTTGCCTTTCCAGAGCTTGCTTCCTGACCTTCTGCTTGACGGGCTGCACATGAGGACAGACAACAAGGTGGTGCTCAATCACCTCCCTGGGAACACCAGGGATGTCGGATGCTTGCCATGCAAACACATCGACATTCGGCCGCAGGAAGGTGACGAGCGCGCCTTCCTATTTGCTGTCGAGGGTGGAGCTTATGGTGAAAGCCCCTCAGGTGCCATCCTCCCCGACGGACACCTTCTTGGTCTGTGGCGGTGCAGCTCTGGATTCCTTGCTCTTGCCGGTGGAGCTCTCTGGCACGTCCTCGACGGTAGCGCAACACTCCGAAGAGGCGCGCTTGCCGAAGTGGGTGCGAGAGGTCTTGCCGGTCTTCCTCTTCCCTCCCGGGTCTTCAGCGGCAGGAGCAAGTGCCTTGGCGGCAGCTGTTGCTGTCGGATGTGGGGTTCTGGCAAACCCTTAAGGTTTGAACACTGGGGTGCACGCGAAGTCTTTCCCTCCTACCAATCTACGCTCTAGCTCGCTAAGATCTTGCGGACGAACTCGACGAACTCACAACACATAAAACAGGGGGTTTATACTGGTTTAGGCCACCATTGTGGTGTAATACCCTACTCCAGTGTGGTGGTGGTGGATTGCCTCTTGGGCTGATGATGAATAGTACAAGGGAAGAATAGCCTCCTGAGGTTGAGGTGTTCTTGTGCGTATGAGCTTGTGGTTAAGGATTGGCTCCAGATCCAATGCCTCCTACTGTGGTGGCTAGTCCTATTTATAGAGGCCCTGGTCCTCTTCCCAAATATCAAGTGGGAAGGGAGCCAACAACGGTGGGCAAATTTGAAGGGGGACAGCTAGTACAAGCTATGCTGACAAAAGCTGTCTTCGCCTGCGAAAAGCACTTGGGTGACGCCGTCTTGGGCTCCACGATGACCTCCGCCTTGCCGTCCTCCTGGTCTTGGTCTCGTTGCACCAATATGGCAACCTTGGCCTGATGCCTCGGTACTCTTCGCCTGTGCTTGCCTCCTTAGCACCAAAGAGGAAATAAGGACGCTGTGCACCGGCGCCCGCCTGGCACCGTTCGTCATGGCTCATGTCACGAGAGCTTCGTGAGGTTTGCCCCGCCTTGATATCTCCTCTCCTCGTGAGCCTGCCTAGCCAGGCCACTCCAGAGGAGGTCTTGTGTCGTCTGCCTCGCGAGGCTTGGACCCTCGCGAGGGTCTTGGGTGCCTTGTTGACGAAGATGGGCCGTACGGCCTACTGCTTGGCTGCGCGGTGGGCCGCAGGCAGGCAAGTCTGGGGACCCCCATTCCCAGAACGCCGATAGTAGCCCCCGGGCCCAAGGTGCGCTCGGGCCTGGCTTCGCGGCGAAGCCAAGGGTCAAGTTCGGAGCGCCGCGGGCCCCAAAAGTCTGCGGCCTCGGTTGACGCGTGGCGGTTGATTGGACATGGGCGTGTCCGCTTCCCCATGCTGCCTCGGCAACTGCTCAACTTGGCAAGTCCTGTGACATGCAAGGGAAACCATTGATACGTCCATTTTGCATCATGCTTTTATATCAATATTTATTGCATTATGGGCTGTTACTACACATTATGTCACAATACTTATGCCTATTCTCTCTTATTTTACAAGGTTTACATAAGGCAGGAGAATGCGGGTAGATGGAATTCTGGGCTGGAAAAGGAGCAAATATTAGAGACCTATTCTGCACAACTCCAAAAGTCCTGAAACTCCATGGAAGTCATTTTTGGAAATAATAAAAAATATTGAGTGGAAGAAGTTCACCAGAGGGGGACCCACCTCTCCACGAGGGTGGGGGGCGCGCCCTACCACCCTGGGCGCGTCCCCCTACCTCGTGGGCCCCTGTTGGCTCTCCGATGGCCATCTTCTTCTATATGAGGTCTTTCATCGAGGAAAAATCATAAGCAACCTTTGGGACGAAACTCCGCCGCCACGAGGCGGAACCTTGGGAACCAATCTAGGGCTCCGGCAGAGCTGTTCTACCGGGGACACTTCCCTCCGGGAGGGGGAAATCATCGCCGTCATCACCACCGACGCTCCTCTCATCGGGAGAGGGCAATCTCCATCAACATCTTCACCAGCACCATCTCCTCTCAAAACCCTAGTTCATCTCTTGTATCCAATTCTTGTCTCCAAGTCCGGGATTGGTACTAGTAGGTTGCTAGTAGTGTTGATTACTCCTTGTAGTTGATGCTAGTTGGTTTATTTGGTGGAAGATCATCTGTTCAGATCCTTTATGCATATTAATACCCCTCTGATTATGAACATGAATATGCTTTGTGAGTAGTTACGTTTGTTCCTGAGGACATGGGAGAAGTCTTGCTATTAGTAGTCATGTGAATTTGGTATTCGTTCGATATTTTGGTGAGATGTATGTTGTCTAGCCTCTAGTGGTGTTATGTGAACGTCGACTATATAACACTTCACCATTATTTGGGCCTGGAGGAAGGCATTGGGAAATAATAAGTAGATGATGGGTTGCTAGAGTGACAGAAGCTTAAACCCCAGTTTATGCGTTGCTTCGTAAGGGGCTGATTTGGATCCATATGTTTCATGCTATGGTTAGGTTTACCTTAATACTTTTGTTGTAGTTGGGGATGCTTGCAATAGAGGTTAATCATAAGTGGGATGCTTGTTCAAGTAAGAACATCACCCAGGCACCGGTCCACCCACATATCAAATTATCAAAGTACCAAACGCGAATCATATGAACATGATGAAAACTAGCTTGATGATATTCCCATGTGTCCTCGGGAGCCCTTTTCCTTATATAAGAGTTTGTCCAGGCTTGTCCTTTGCTACAAAAGGATTGGGCCACCTTGCTGCACTTTATTTACTTTTGTTACTTGTTGCTCGTTACAAATTATCCTATCACAAAACTATGTGTTACCACTTATTTCAGTACTTGCATAGAATACCTTGCTGAAAACCGCTTATCATTTCCTTTTGCTCCTCGTTGGGTTCGACACTCTTACTTATCGAAAGGACTACAATAGATCCCCTATACTTGCGGGTCATCAAGACTCTTTTCTCGTGCCGTTGCCGTGGAGTGAAGCACCTTTGGTAGGTGGAATTTGGTAAGGAATAATTTATATAGTGTGCTGAAATTTACTGTCAATTGCTACTATGGATAGTAATCCTCTGAGGGGCTTGTTCGGGGTATCTTCACCCCGACCAATAGAGCAAAGATGTAACGCCCATGATGCGGCTATATCTCTCACGTGTCGAGGCCCGACTTAGAGGCATAACCGCATTGTAGGTTTTGTCGCAAGAAGGGTCATCTTCACACAATCCCATGTAATGAACAAGAATGGGATAAAGAGAGTTGGCTTACAATCGTCACGTGAAACAATACATAAATTAAACATACATCATCCAGAGTACAATCAAGGTCCGACTACGGAACCAAAATAAAAGAAGACAACCCCAAATGCTAGATCCCCGATCGTCCCAACTGGGCTCCACTACTGATCATCAGGGAAAGAAAGATAGTAACGACCACGTTCCTCGTCGAACTCCCACTTGAGCTTGGTTGTGTCACCTGCACTGGCATCATTGGCACCTGCAACTGTTTTGGTAGAATCTGTGAGTCACGAGGACTCAGCAATCTCACAACCGCGAGATCAAGACTATTTAAGCTTAAAGGAAGGATGGGGTTATGATGTGGAGCTGCAGCAAGCACTAAGCATATATGGTGGCTAACATACACAAAAGAGAGCGAGAAGAGAAGCAAAGCACGGTCGTGAAGCTAGAAGTGATCAAGAAGTGATCCTGAAACTACTTACGTTCATCCATAACTGTCGTGGAATTGTCACGGCAGATGTCCTACTGTAAGGACTTAGTCGCGAGGCCAACGCATCTATGTGGTAGCTTGAAGGGGTTGAGCGGAATCGAGAGACGCAGCACACAATACGAGGATTTAGAAAGCTTCAGGCCCCGGGAAACATCATCCGGTAATAACCCTACATGCTGTTTGTAGCTAGGTCTCATTATGATCATGAGGGAGTCGCCGTAAGCCGGCTATCCTCTTTGTGTCTAGCCCTCGATATTGTTTCTTGTTGCTTGTCCCTCTTTGGGGAGCCCCTCCCCTCCTTATATAAGTTGAAGGGGCGGCTTACATGTAGAGTCCTATTAGGATTAGAACTAACTTATTCTCTATTAAAAGCCGGATACAAGTACAGGTCTTGCTTCCTCGTAAAGGAAATATTCCTCATGCCTTCTGTTTTAAGCCGACCCACCATAATATGAGCCAGCCTACTGGGCCTTGGGCCTAGTCTTCTATGTGACCCGCCGTCGGGGTCATCCGTGAGTTGTCTGACCAGTGAGCCGCCAGACCCGTGGGTCGCCAGTCTTCCTGCGGGTCATCGGTGAAGCGCCAAGTCCGGCCGGGTCATACTTCCGGCCGGGTCATGCCGCGGGGTATATCCCCGACATTAGCCACCAGTTTAATTTGGATTTTTCCATGTTAAACTGATCCTGTAAAACAAACACAAGAACTACTTTGAGAGATTGTGTTCCGGGTTAAAAATTCTTGTACGCCGGCACCTGATCATCCTTAATTCCTTGTGCTCCGGGTTAAATATTCTCCTGAGACGGGACCTGATTATCCTTAAGTCCAATTGTCATTTCCTTCATCTAGAAAATCCGGGTCAAATAAGCTAGCTTCATACTCAATTTGTTGATGTTGGTTTCTCACAGAAAAATATTGTGAAGAATAATCCACTTAAGTCGGCTTCCAAGGCGCCGGGTTAAATAATTTTGGTCTTCAAATACTCATCTGATATTCAGCCGGCTTGAAGATGTAAAACTTGCCGGTTTATCATTACCAAAAACTGCCGGATTATAAAACAGACGATGCCGGGTCATAATTGTTGTTGACACGGTTTATGTAATTGATCCTCCTGATTTGCTCAAAACTGATAATTTGAAGATTTTTCTCCCTTATATCCATATTACCTGTAGCCCCCAAGTCTTGAGCAGAACAAAGTGATGGTTTAAGACTTGCTCCAATAAATGTTGCAACCTTGAAGAAATCCGGTTTATTCATCTCAATCATATAAACTGAATATTCCACACATGTAGCCCCCAAGTGCCGGGTTGTCATGCTTGCAGCAACCTGGGACTTGTAATTGCTTTATGCTCATGAAAACTTCAACCAGTGTATCCCCCAAGGGTCGGGTCATTATGCAATAATGAGTAGGGACTTTGTAGATATAACCATGTAGATTTGAACAGCAATGTGTAGCCCCCAAGGGCCGGCTTAGTAAGATAATACTGAGCTGGGACTTTGTATATAATTGATAATAACATCATATAATATAGTCTCCACAATGGGGCTTGAACCCACGTCCACAAGGTTAAGAGCTTTGTACTCCACCAACAGAATAGTGGACCGTTCAATATAATGGATTAATGCTTGTGTACCTTGAATTTTTGACAGGAGCAATTGGTAGCCCCCAAGGGCCAACTCATTTAGAATGTGATGAGTCGGGTCTTCAATAAGTTGAGCAAAATATGACTTTACATTAGCCCCCAAGTGCCATGGTGCATGCTGGCAGTGACATGGGACTTGCATATTTGATATAATCCCTATCTGAATAATGTAGCCCCCAAGTGCCGGGTCGTAAGCTTGCAGCGACTCGGGTCTATTCCTTCCATTGTAGAACAAATCAGATCCATTGATAAAAATAATAGCCGTTGTGCTAAAGCGACTTTGAAAACCTCAATCATAACACTGGTTATTGATAATCACAATAGAAATCCAGCCATGTTGGCTATTCAAGATTTGAATAATATAATCTGGTATTGAAACCTCAATCATTCAATATCATCATGAAAATCTAGCCAGTTTTGGCTATTAAAGATTTGAATACCTCATCGGTTGACAAGTAAATCCGGAGTTTAAATACCTGGCGGCTCTTGGCCGATGACGTCTTAATGCGCATTCATTGTAAGCCCGAATTTTTGTAACCCGGTGGCCTATAGCCCTTGAGAAAATCAATAATTGATAACCCTTTTGAGACACCAATTTCAGTGATGAGCTTGGACTGAAGCATTTATATAAGTCATAATTCTGCAAATCCTGCACAGAGTTTAAACAACATATGCCCTGGCGACTTAACGTCAAGAGCCAGGGCAGGTAACCACCTAAATGTAGTCTTACCCTGCACACAAGTAGATCACAAGAACCCTTAGCAGTTTACCGCAGGGCGGGTCATAATACCTCACATATAACCACTGTGATATTGAATTTGTACTACCGGTTTACATGACCTGTGCAGTAAGGGTGATAACCCAATCTTTAGAAGCCAATGCTTCCATATAGATGATGATTGTCATAAGCTGGCGACTTATAGTCGAAAAGTCAAGATGGGTTAAGTGTAAACCACTCATATATATTTGAGATATGATCCCAAAAAAAGGTCTCAAGTCAAACCCAAAATTGTTCGCAAAAAAGACTTAAAAAATTTAAGGCTTCTGATTCGTATACGATCAGAAAACCGTTCCAAAGGGGTTGAGCTAAGATTCAAATACGATCATATAGCCCCCAGTGGCTCTGGCGTTGCGGATCAAGTGGGTACCGACAGCTATGTCCTCTTTGGTTCGAATACGACCTATGTTTGAACAGGAAGCCCCCAAATGACCTTGAGAGTTGTTTAACGACGCTGATTCGAATACGATCCACGTCGAACCCAAAAGAGGTTAAGCTATGATTCGGATACGATCAAGAAGCCCCCTAGTGAGTTTGGCAGTGTGCCGATCAAGAGGGTTCGACAGCTATGTTCTCTTTGGTTCGAATACGACCTATGTTTGAACAGGAAGCCCCCAAGTGACCATATAAGTTTTAGCATTACACCGATCAAGAGGGTACTGACAGCTGTCCTCGATGAGCAGGAAGCCCCCAAGTGACCATAATAAGATAAGCCGTAAGGCAGCATACCTATGTTTGGACCGCGCATCATGGCAGCAAGTTCTTTTTGGCGACCTTTAATTTTTCTTAGAACTCGAACTTGCGAGAGATTAATTCTTTTTGAACTGGAACTTTAAACCGAATTTGAAAGCTTCAAAAATTTGTGAGGGACAAATTTACCTTGAGCCGGATTTTGAACCGGATTTGAGAGCTTCAAAAATTTGTGAGGGACAAATTTACCTTGGGCCGGATTTTGAACCGGATTTGAGAGCTTTAGTGCTTTGTGGGAGAAAGATGTCTCTTAAACCGGATTTTAAACCAGAATCCTTATTTTGAGCCGGAAATCTTTTGATGGCTTTTAAATTTTCATCGATCTAGCAGTAATCTCCGGGGCCGGGTTATTTTTCTCTTCAATGACCCGGAGTTCTTGAATTTATTTAAACCTGTTAATTTTGCTGAGTCATACCATTGTAATCCCCGAGTCTCTAGACGACTCAAGGAGTTGGCTTGAGATTCTCCATATTTGACCATAACAGAAGGTGTATATCATTGGCGTTGATAGCGTGATGTGAATCCACAGAAGGTTGAGGTGACTGCGGCGGGTTATAAATGATCCCGTATGAGCTGTGTCATTAACTCGGCCAATGGCTCCTTCCAACGAGCTGTTTGAAGTTTAACCAAACTGTAGTGGCGGCGACTTATGCGACTGCCCATTGAACCATCCAGTGTAGACGGCGGCTGACAATATATGCTAATTTTCCTCCAAATTGTTGGAAGAAAACCGGGCTTCCCAAGAAGTGACTTGCTCATATTCAATAAACAGCTCATCCAGACAAGTGCGGCCCGGTGTGTTGATGTAGACCAGGCCGCGAGAAACGGACGCTAAAGACGACCATAACATTAGAGGCGTCACAGACAGATGAGTCAGCCGTGGCACTTTAAGCCGGTGCGGGCGAGTTTAACCACGTCGTTTTGATGTAGTGGACAATTGTCCTGACTCGTCCGGACAGTAAATGAGTCGGCTGCAGCGTTGTAAGCCGGTGCGGACGGAAGAGTCGACCGCAGTGCTGTAAGCCGGCGCGGACGAGCGAGTCGGCCGCTGCGTTGGAAGCGGCGCAGTTCTACCTCTTGAGCCTGCGTTGGTTTGCCCCGAAGAGGAGAGGATGATGCAGCAAAGTAGCGTAAGTATTTCCCTCAGTTTTTGAGAACCAAGGTATCAATCCAGTAGGAGGCCACGCTCAAGTCCCTCGTACCTGCACAAAACGATAGCTACTCGCAACCAACGCGATTAGGGGTTGTCAGTCCCTTCACGGTCACTTACGAGAGTGAGATCTGATAGATAGTATTTTTGGTATTTTTGGTATAGAGATGCAAAGTGAAAAGTAAAAGGCAAAGTAAAAAGCAAAGCAAGATTAAAGTGATGGAGATTGATATGATGAGAATAGACCCGGGGGGCATAGGTTTCACTAGTGGCTTCTCTCAAGAGCATAAGTATTCTATGGTGGGTGAACAAATTACTTTTGAGCAATTGACAGAATTGAGCATAGTTATGAGAATATCTAGGCATGATCATGTATATAGGCATCACGTCTGTGACAAGTAGACCGAAACGATTCTGCATCTACTACTATTACTCCACTCATCGACCGCTATCCACCATGCATATAGAGTATTAAGTTAAGAACAGAGTAACGCTTTAAGCAAGATGACATGATGTAGAGAGATAAATTCATGCAATATGAAATAAACCCCATCTTTTTATCCTCGATGGCAACGATACAATACGTGCCTTGCTGCCCCTTTTGTCACTAGAAAAGGACACCGCAAGATCGAACCCAAAGCTAAGCACTTCTCCCATGGCAAGAACTACCAATCTAGTTGGCCAAACCAAACGGATAATTCGAAGAGACTTGCAAAGATAACCAATCATACATAAAAGAATTCAGACAAGATTCAAATATTATTCATAGATAGACTTGATCATAAACACACCGCAAAAAGAAGATTACATCGAATAGATCTCCACGAGAGAGGAGAACTTTGTATTGAGATCCAAAAAGAGAGAAGAAGCCATCTAGCTAATAACTATGGACCCGAAGGTCTGAGGTAAACTACTCACACTTTATCGGAGAGGCTATGATGATGTAGAAGCCCTCCGTGACGACGGCCCTCTCCGGCGGAGCTCCAGAACATGCCCCAAGATGGGATCTTGTGGATACAGAAATTTGCGGCGGTGGAATTAGGTTTTTGGCTCCGTATCTGTTCGTTTGGGGGTACGTAGGTATATATATGAGGAAGAAGTACGTCGGTGGAGCTTCGGTGGGCCCACAAGGATGGGGGGCGCGCCTGGGGGTATAGGGCGCGCCCCCTACCTCGTGCCCACCTTGAAGCTTCCTTGGCGTAGGGTCCAAGTCTCCTGGGTCATATTCGGTGAGAAAATCACGTTCCCGAAGGTTTCATTCCGTTTGGACTCTGTTTGATATTCCGTTTCTTTGAAACACTGAAATAGGCAAAAAAACAGCAATTTTGGTGTTGGCCTCTGGTTAATAGGTTAGTCCCAAAAATAATATAAAAGTGGAAAATAAAGCCCAATATAGTCCAAAATAGTAGATAGTATAGCATGGAGCAATCAAAAATTATAGATACGTTGGAGACGTATCAGGCATCCCCAAGCTTAATTCCTGCTCGTCCTTGAGTAGGTAAATGATAAAAAGAGAATTTTTGACGCGGAGTGCTACTTGGCATAATTTCAATGCAAATCTTCTTAATTGTGCTATGAATATTCAGATTCGAAAGATTCAAGACAAAAGTTCGTATTGACATAAAAATAATAATACTTCAAGCATACTAATAAAGCAATTATGTCTTCTCAAAATAACATGGCCAAAGAAAGTTATCCCTACAAAATCATATAGTCTGGCTATGCTCTATCTTCACCACACAAAGTATTTAAATCATGCACAACCCTGATGACAAGCCAAGCAATTGTTTCATACTCTCACTTTTTCAAAACTTTTTCAATCTTCACGCAATACATGAGTGTGAGCCATGGATATAGCACTATATATAGGATAGAATGGTGGTTGTGGAGAAGACAAAAAGAGGGGAAGATAGTCTCACATCAACTAGGCGTATCAACGGGCTATGGAGATGCCCATCAATAGATATCAATGTGAGTGAGTAGGGATTGCCATGCAACGGATGCACTAGAGCATAATTATATGAAAACTCATCAAAAGAAATTAAGTGGGTGTGCATCCAACTCGCTTGCTCACAAAGACCTAGGGCATTTTGAGGAAGCCCATCATTGGGAATATACAAGCCAAGTTCTATAATGAAAAATTCCCACTAGTATATGAAAGTGACAAAATGAGAGACTCTCTATCATGAAGATCATGGTGCTACTTTGAAGCACAAGTGTGGTAAAAGGATAGTAGCATTGTCCCTTCTCTCTTTTTTTCTCATTTTTTTATTTGGGCCTTTTTTATGGCCTCTTTTTTTCCGTCCGGAGTCTCATCCCGACTTATGGGGGAATGATAGTCTCCATCATTCTTTCCTCACTTGGGACAATGCTCTAAAAATGATGATCATCACACTTTTATTTTTCTTACAACTCAACAATTACAACTCGATACTTAGAACAAATATGACTCTATATGAATGCCTCCGGCGGTGTACCGGGATATGCAATGAATCAAGAGTGACATGTATGAAAGAATTATGAATGGTGGCTTTGCCACAAATACGATGTCAACTACATGATCATGCTAGCAATATGACAATGATGGAGCGTGTCATAATAAACGGAACGGTGGAAAGTTGCATGGCAATATATCTCGGAATGGCTATGGAAATGCCATGATAGGTAGGTATGGTGGCTGTTTTGAGGAAGGTATATGGTGGGTGTATGATACCGGCGAAAGGTGCACGGTATTAGAGAGGCTAGCAATGGTGTAAGGATGGGAAAAAGTGCGTATAATCCATGGACTCAACATTAGTCATAAAGAACTCATATACTTATTGAAAAATCTAGAAGTTATCAAAGCAAAGTATTACGTGCATGCTCCTAGGGGGATAGATTGGTAGGAAAAGACCATCGCTCATCCCGGACCGCCACTCATAAGGAAGACAATCAATAAATAAATCATGCTCCGACTTCATCACATAACTGTTCACCATACGTGCATGCTATGGAAATCACAAACTTTAACACAAGTATTCTTTAAATTCATAACTACTCAACTAGAATGACTCTAATATTATCACCTCCATATCTCAAAACAATTATCATGCTTCAATCTTTTCTTAGTATTCAACGCACTCAAAATAAAGTTTCACAAATCTTGAATACCAAGCATATTAATATTAAGCAAATTACCATGCTATTAAGACTCTCAAAATAATCTAAGTGAAGCATGAGAGATCAATAGTTTCTTTAAAACAAATCCACCACCGTGCTCTAAAAGATCTAAGTGAAGCACATAGAGCAAAATTATAACGCTCAAAAGATATAAGTGAAGCACATAGAGCAAAACTACCTAGCTCAAAAGATATAAGTGAAGCAAATAGAGTATTCTATCAAATTCCAATTCATGTATGGCTCTCTCAAAAGGTGTGTACAGTAAGGATGATTGTGGCACACCAACAAACAAAGACACAAATAATACAAGACGCTCCAAGCAAAACACATATCATGTTGGTGAATAAAAATATAGCTCCAAGTAAATTACCGATGGAAGTGGACGAAAGAGGGGATGCCTTCCGGGGCATCCCCAAGCTTTGAATTTTTGGTGTCCTTGGATTATCTTGGGGGTGCCATGGGCATCCCCAAGCTTAGGCTATTGCCACTCCTTGTTCCATAATCCATCAAAAGAATTCACCCAAAACTTGAAAACTTCACAACACAAAACTCAATAGAAATCTCGTGAGTTCCGTTAGAGAAAGAAAACAAAAGACCACTTCAAGGTACTGTAATGAACTCATTCTTTATTTATATTGGTGTTAAACCTACTGTATTCCAACTTCTCTATGGATTATAAGCTATTTTACTAACCATAGATTCATCAAAATAAGCAAACAACACACGAAAAACAGAATCTGTCAAAAACAGAACAATCTGTAGTAATCTGTAACTAACGCAAACTTCTGGAACTCCAAAAAATCTACCAAAATAGGACGACCTAGACAATTTGTTTATTGATCAGAATAAATTGGAATCCGGATTTTATCACGTTCTGGTGATTTTTAACAATTCGGCCTCTGAACGCAAAGTTTCTGGAAATTACAGCAAGATCAAATAGCTATCATCCAAGAAGATCCAATAGGTCTAACTTGGCACAAACACTAATTAAAACACAAAACCACATCCAAACAGAAGGTAGATGGGTTATTTATTCCCTAACATAAGAAAAACACAAAAAACTAAAAATAAAATTAGGTTGCCTCCCAACAAGCGCTATCGTTTAACGCCCCTAGCTAGGCATTAAGATTTCAATGATGCTCACGTGAAAGACAAGAATTGAACCATAAAGAGAGCATCATGAAACATGTGACAAACACACTTAAGTCTAACATACTTCCTATGCATAGGCATATTATAGGCAAACAAATTATTGTAGCAAGCAAAAACTAGCATATGCAAGAAAGAAGTGAGAAACAATAGCAATCTCAACATAACGAGAGGTAATTTAGTAACATGAAAATTTCTCCAACCATATTTTCCTCTCTCATAATAATTACATGTAGGATCATAAGAAAATTCAACAATACAAAACATATTCTTAACACGATCCACATGTATGCAAAGTTGACACTCTTCCAAAATAGTGGGATTAACATTAACTAAAGTCATGACCTCTCCAAACCCACTTTTATCAAAAATACCATAAGATTGAACATTCTCCAAATATGTGGGATCTAAAGTTGACACTCTTCTAAACCCACTTTCAATATTATTGCAACCATTATTATCGATCTCATATTCTTCATGGTGCTTAAATAAATTTTCAAGATCAAAAGAAGAATCACCCAAATCATGATCATTGCAACAAGTAGAGGACATAGCAAAACTAGCATCCCCAAGCTTAGGGTTTTGCATATTTTAGCACAATTGACATCATTAGAACTTATAGTAAAATCATTGCAATCATGCCTTTTATTCAAAGATCTATCGTGAATCGCTTCATAAAGTACTTCATCACAATTTTTAGATTCACGAATTTCAGGCAAAACCTCATAAAGATAATCTAGTGCACTCAATTCAATAGCAATAGGTTCATCATAATTGGATCTCTTAAAGATATTAGCAAGTGGATGAGGATCCATAAACTTTTAGCAAGCGAAGATGCAAGCAAAAAGAAGGCACATGGTAACACAAGATTGAACGGAGGAAGGGCGAATAAAACGGCAAGGGTGAAGTGGGGGAGAGGAAAACGAGAGGCAAATGACAACTAATGTAATGTGAGAGATAGGGATTGTGATGGGTACTTGGTATGTTGACTTTTTGCATAGACTCCCCGGCAACGGCGCCAGAAATTTTTCTTGCTACCTCTTGAGCTTGCGTTGGTTTTCCCCGAAGAGGAGAGGATGATGCAGCAAAGTAGCGTAAGTATTTCCCTCAGTTTTTGAGAACCAAGGTGTCAATCCAGTAGGAGGCCACGCTCAAGTCCCTCGTACCTGCACAAAACGATAGCTACTCGCAACCAACACGATTAGGGGTTGTCAATCCCTTCACAGTCACTTACGAGAGTGAGATCTGATAGATAGTATTTTTGGTATTTTTGGTATAGAGATGCAAAGTGAAAAGTAAAAGGCAAAGTAAAAAAGCAAAGCAAGATTAAAGTGATGGAGATTGATATGATGAGAATAGACCCGGGGGCCATAGGTTTCACTAGTGGCTTCTCTCAAGAGCATAAGTATTCTACGGTGGGTGAACAAATTACTGTTGAGCAATTGACATAATTGAGCATAGTTATGAGAATATCTAGGCATGATCATGTATATAGGCATCACGTCCGTGACAAGTAGACCGAAATGATTCTGCATCTACAACTATTACTCCACTCATCGACCGCTATCCAGGATGCATCTAGAGTATTAAGTGAAGAACATAGTAACGCTTTAAGCAAGATGACATGATGTAGAGAGATAAATTCATGCAATATGAAATAAACCCCATCTTGTTATCCTCGATGGCAACGATACAGTACGTGCCTTGCTGCCCCTTTTGTTACTGGGAAAGGAAACCGCAAGATCGAACCCAAAGCTAAGCACTTCTCCCATGGCAAGAACTACCAATCTAGTTGGCCAAACCAAACGGATAATTCGAAGAGACTTGCAAAGATAACCAATCATACATAAAAGAATTCAGACAAGATTCAAATATTATTCATAGATAGACTTGATCATAAACCCACAATTCATCGGTCTCAACAAACACACCGCAAAAAGAAGATTACATCGGATAGATCTCCATGAGAGAGGGGGAGAACTTTGTATTGAGATCCAAAAAGAGAGAAGAAGCCATCTAGCTAATAACTATGGACCCGAAGGTCTGAGGTAAACTACTCACACTTCATCGGAGAGGCTATGACGATGTAGAAGCCCTCCGTGATGACGGCCCTCTCCGGCAGAGCTCCGGAACAGGCCCCAAGATGGGATCTCATGGATACAGAAAGTTGCGGCGGTGGAATTAGGTTTTTGGCTCCGTATCTGTTCGTTTGGGGGTACGTAGATATATATAGGAGGAAGAAGTACGTCGGTGGAGTTTCGGTGGGCCCACGAGGGTGGGGGGCGCGCCTGGGGGTATAGGGCGCGCCCCCTACCTCGTGCCCACCTCGAAGCTTTCTTGGCGTAGGGTCCAAGTCTCCTGTGTCATATTCGGTGAGAAAATCATGTTCCCGAAGGTTTCATTCCGTTTGGACTCTGTTTGATATTCCGTTTCTTCGAAACACCGAAATAGAAAAAAACAGCAATTCTGGGCTGGGCCTCCGGTTAATAGGTTAGTCCCAAAAATAATATAAAAGTGGAAAATAAAGTCCAATATAGTCCAAAGCAGTAGATAATATAGCATGGAGCAATCAAAAATTATAGATACGTTGGAGACGTATCACGCAGATGCGTGCGAATCGGCCGCGGGCGCGGACGACGAGCCAACCGCGTGCGTTGATGTATCGGGGGTGACGACTCTCTCGTCCGCGCTAGTGCAAAAAATAATATTGGCGCACGTCCTTTTGGGACACCTTTGTAACGAATAATAGTCCTGGTATTTTTCTCAGATGAACACAGGTGCTGAAGCTGGATCATGTCCAATGTAGTCGGACCAAAAAGATAGCAAATACATGTGTAGACCGATCTGATGTAGTACTAGCACTGTCTGGCTATGTACCAGTATTCTATGGACATTTGCACTGTTTCTTCCATCAGTACTAGTCTGGCTAGTGTTACATAAGGTCTTCACGCGGAATGAACAGTAGCAGCATCTCCTATATGTTTATCTTGGAAACATGATGCATTTATTCCCTAGCCACTGCTCCTGGCAGTTGTCAACAGTAGTTGCGTCAGGGCGAAGCTTTTCAAGTAGTGTCCACCAACAAAACCACCGTCAGATCTGGACAGTCGAGATTTCAGTCATTGTAATCACATGCCGGCTATTGCAGTTGTAGTCATTGACTGCTCCTTGTCCTCATAGCAAACACCGTATCACGGAAACCCACCGATTGGTGGTACCTATGTAACAACAGAAGCTTGTCGAAACCCAAATCAAAAACGTAAACTGGCACAACTTTGTCATGCTCATTGCCATCATGAATCCCAGGCACATAATGCGTTTCATCCGATGAGTCTCACAGCACCTGCTTCATCCGCTTGGAGTCCAAGTACCCACCAACTATCACCATGTAATTCTCACACAAGAAACATAAGGCAGCTGAGGCTGGAGAGAAAACGACCCGCCATGGAAGAGGGCACGGGCGGATCCAGCGAGCCATGGCGGCGGAGGCAGCCAGGCGCCGTGGCGGTTGCGGCGATTTGTGGCTGCAGCAGTGGGCGCTAGCGGGCGGCTCGAAGCGGCGGGAACGGGCTCGCATGGGGGCGGCTCGACGTAGTAGCTCAGGCAGCTTTGAGGCACGACCATGGCGGCTCCGGCAACAGAGGCGGAGAGTGGCGGACAGGCATCACTCAGAGCGACGGCTCAATGCGGGAACCGGCGGAGAGGTCAGGCAGCAAACACCAAACGGCGGCGGGTCACCGCGGGAATCTGCAGTGCTGCGGGCACCCGGTTCGGGCACGAGGAGGAGCAACGCAGCGGCCCGTGGCACGGCGACTCGCGGCGCAGGGGGGCTCTTGGAGGCGGCAGCTCGATGACTCCTCACGAGGCCGAGGGGTGATTCCCGGTGCGGTGTTGAAGCAAAGTGAGGCAGAGGCGAGGCTTTGAACATGGTAGCAACTCGGCGGCTCATCACATCTTGGCGACTCACAGCGATGGGCGGTCCGGTGCAAGGTTGGTGAGAAGCAGAATCCATGGGTGACAACTCGTGCGGAGTTTGACATGGGCGGCGAGCCGGTGAACGTCTTGAGCGCGGAGGCGGCGGTCAGCCGGCGCAGGTGGCTCCGGGTAGTGGAGATGGAGCCCTGTGGCTCGAGCATGAGACGAGGCGGCTTAGCGCAGAAGCGAAGATCGCGGCACGGATAGCTGCAGAGGCCCGATGGCGACTCGGAGTCAGGCTGAAGAATCGGAGAGGTGGCGACTCGGCGACTTGAGGGCTTGAGGCCGAGACAGAGGAGGCGTTTGGGAAGAGGCCCGGCTCATCACAACTGAAAATCAAGCCTGATCCGATGCCGCAGGGGGGAGATGATGCCGACGACTCTGGTCAAACCTGCTGTGGCCCGGCGTCGGCGAATCCGGGTCGTGGCCGTCGATTTTTTTAATCAGAGATGTATCTATTCTGGGTCATGGCCCTCGTATCAACGGATTTCAGATCTGAGACATTGACCTGTCGCGGCAGCGGAAATTACCCTGGCCTCGACGGATATCTGATCATGTGCGCCGGCGCGTAAACGCAACCCTAGTTTTCTCTTGATCTTTAAATCTTGTACATGTCGCTTTGACTGTTCGTCGATGATGTTAACTTCTGCGCCGGCTCTTTCGGCACGTCCCGAGTTTCTCGATCCCTGAAGAAATTCCTCCAAGAACTCAACACCACCGCGCGCATGCCCCACGGTGGGCGCCAACTGTCGTGGAATTGTCACGGCAGATGTCCTACTGTAAGGACTTAGTCGCAAGGCCAACACATCTATGTGGTAGCTTGAAGGGGTTGAGCGAAATCGAGAGACGCAACACACAAGACAAGGATTTAGACAGCTTCGGGCCCCGGAAAACATCATCCGGTAATAACCCTACATGCTCTTTGTAGCTAGGTCTCATTGTGATCATGAAGGAGTCGCCGTAAGCCGGCTCTCCTCTTTGTGTCTAGCCCTCGATATTGTTTCTTGTTGCTTGTCCCTCTTTGGGGAGCCCTGCCCCTCCTTATATAAGTTGAAGGGGCGGCTTACATGTAGAGTCCTATTAGGATTAGAACTAACTTATTCTCGATTACAAGTCGGATACAAGTACATGTCTTGCTTCCTCGTAAAGGAAATATTCCTCATGCCTTCTGTCTTAAGCCGGCCCACCATAATATGAGCCGGCCTACTAGGCCTTGGGCCTAGTCTTCTATGTGACCCGCCGTCGGGGTCATCCGTGAGTCGTCTGACCAGTGAGCCGGCAGACCCGTGAGTCGCCAGTCTTCCGGCGGGTCATCGATGAAGCGCCAAGTCCGACTGGGTCATACTTCCGGCCGGGTCATACCGCGGGGTATATCCCCGACAATAACCCAAAACCGTATTCATTTCCCGGACTCCGCCGAAAAGAGACCATCACGGCTGCACACGCGGTTGATGCATTTTAGTTAAGTCAAGTGTCAAGTTCTCTACAACTGGATATTAACAAATTCCCATCTGCCACATAACCGCGGGCACGGCTTTCGAAAGATAATACCCTGCAGGGGTGTCCCAACTTAGCTCATTATAAGCTCTCACGGTCAACGAAGGATATTCCTTCTCCCGGGAAGACCCGATCAGTCTCGGAATCCCGCTTACAAGACATTTCGACCATGGTAAAACAAGACCAGCAAGACCACCCGACTGTGTCGACAAATCCCGATAGGAGCTGCACATATCTCATTCTCAGGGCACACCGGATAAGCGAAGCGTACAGGTACCAACGTGATCCAAGTTGCCTAGGGACGGTGCCGCACGGTGCTCTAGTTCGGACCAACACTCAGAGGAGCACTGGCCCGAGGGGAGGGGGGTTAAAATAAAGATGACCCTCGGGCTCGCGAAAACCCAAGGGAAGAAGGCTTAGGTAGGCAAATGTAAAACCAAGGTTGGGCCTTGCTGGAGGAGTTTTATTCAAGGCGAACTGTCAAGGGGGTCCCATAAATCACCCAACCATGTAAGGAATGCAAAATCAAGGAACATAACACCGGTATGACAAAAACTAGGGCGATAAGAGTGGAACAAAACACCAGGCATAAGGCCGAGCCTTCCACCCTTTACCCAGTATATAGATGCATTAATTCAATAAGAGATATTGTGATATCCCAACATATCCATGTTCCAACATGGAACAGACTTCATCTTCACCCGCAACTAGCAACGCTATAAGAGGGGCTGAGCAAAAGCGGTAACATAGCCAAACAACGGTTTGCTAGGAAAGGATGGTTAGAGGCTTGACATAGCAACATGGGAGGCATGATATAGCAAGTGGTAGGTATCGCAGCATAGCAAAAGAGCGAACAACTAGCAAGCAAAGATAGAAGTGATTTCGAGGGTACGGTCATCTTGCCTGCAAAGTTCTCAGAGTTGTCGAAAGCTTGATCCTCGTAAGCGTTCTCAATAGGTTCCCCGGTCACATACTCGTCTCCCGGCTCTACCCAAAGCAAGAACACAAGCAAAGGAACAACTATCAACGACGATGCAATGCACAAGCAATATGATGCAAAACGTGGCATGATATGCGAGTTGTGATATGCAATGCATATGCGTGCTCCGGAAGGGAAAAGATGAACAAGGCATCAACTTGGAAAACCAAGTATGCCGCTGGAAAGATGAGATGATTTCGGTTGGATTTGATATAAAGATCACCGGAATCGGATACACGGTTTGCAAATGACATGCAAAACAAGGTTGGCACAAATCTGCGGTTAACGGCATGATGCCATCTAGAATGCAACGAGGAACTAAGCTAGTGCACTCCAACATAACAGAAAATCATATGGCAGTGATGTACTCAAGATACTTGACAAAATATGAACACTGAGATACGGCTAAATCACATAAGAGCAGGTTCAAACAAGCATGGCAAAAATGCAAAAGATATCAGCTTCACAGACTTAGTGAAAATAACATGCCAGGAATTAACATCAGGAAGCCATGTTTAGAGCAAGCAAACAACATGCTACAGGAACATAACATAGAAAAACAAGGCATGGATGAATCTTCTCAAAGCATAGAACAAACGTCCCTTAATGACCATGAGCCAAAAAGGATCAGAAGATATGATGGCACCCATGTAAACATAGCAAGTTTCGTTACAGATTTCAGACTTAGCAGAAAAACATAGCATGGCATAAACATCATCATGAAGGCATCTTTGCGAGCTCGATTCACTCACCACAGGGAATTGCATGACAAACTAAGAATACTACCAGCAATAATAAATGTTCATGAAGCTAACCAAAGCAAGAACAATCTCATAGCATGCATGGATCAACTACAAAAACCTTCGCAAAATTGATTAACACGTAAACAATCTGCCAGGAACATTTTATAGTAAAAGTAGAGCAAGGTTGAATCATGCTAGGGCACTCCATAATTGTCAAAAAAGGCATGGATGGGTAGAGCACATCCATATGTCTAAAATATCCTTACTTAACATACTCAAAAGAAGCATGGATCTCTCTGTAGCAACATGGATACATGGCATAAAAATAACAGCAGAACAAGGACTTGGCAAACTCCTAAGTCCCTGAAAACAACAACATCACGAAGCCTAGTTTGCATGCTTGTTCTAGTCACCACATAGACCACAAAAATACATGACATACACCCCTGTAAAGATGGCATGGCATAGTCCAAAACACATGTAGAGCTCATGCCCATAAGATGCACACAATAAATGTAGCAAAAATGACAAATCCCCATAAACTAATAAGTAATGGCAGTAAACATTTTATAGCACTCCTGCATCAATGATTTGGGCATCAATATGACCTCAACAAATCATGTACCAATGGAACAAAATGAAGAGCGCACCGTGGTGAACATTTAGTTATATCATACATGCAAAACGGAGATACAGATGATGAGTTATGGCATGTTGAACATAGGACCAGAATGTAAAATAAAATGACTTGGAAATATCTCGGGGTCAACCTCTGGATCCAGATCTAGGGTTGACTTGGCATGGACGTCGAGGCGAGGTCGGGGTTCATCGGGGATGGTGGAGGTGAGGCCGAAGAGGAGGAAGGAGAGGCCGGGGAGGTCGGTTTCGGCCGGATCCTGCCGAATCCGGGCGCGGGCGCGCCGGAGACGGCGTTGGGGCGAGGCGCGGCGGAGACGGCGAACGGCGGTGGCGGCGGCCGGCGACGGCAGGGTGGCGGGGCGCGGTAGTGGCGGCGGCCGGCGAGGGAGCGCTCGGGCGGCGCGGCGCATGGGCGGCGGCGGCTAGCGCGGGTTTGCGCGGGCCCGTGACGGGCCTGGCGGGCCACGGTGGCGGGGCGACAGGTGGCGAGGCCTGATTGGCCACGGGCGGCGGCGGCTCCTGTCCAGCGAGGCCGAACATGTCCGGTGGCGGCGGGGGCGATTTGATCTAGGGTTTGGACCCGAATTTGGACGGGAAGGACCTATTTATAGCTAGAAGGAGTTTGTAGTGTCCAAATGAGGTGTAGTTTTCACCCACACGATCATGATCTGACGACAGAGGACATGGAGATGGTTTAAATGGGTTATTGGGCTGTTTTGGAGGGTTGTTGGGCTACAACACACACGAGGCCTTTACGGTTCCCCGGTTAACCGTTGGAGTATCAAACGGACTCCAAATGGCACGAAGCTTGACAGGCGGTCTACCGGTGGTGTACCAAGGCCGCTTGGCAAATCTCGGTCCATTCCGAGAAAGTTTAACACCCGCACACGAAAAGAGATAAAAGGGGGACGCCGGTGCACGTGGGAGTGTCGGATTGCCAAACGGACAACGGGGAAAATGCTCGGATGCATGAGACGAACACGTATGCAAATGCGATGCACATGATGCCATGATATGAAATGCAAGACATGGACAAAATGCAAAACGAAGACAAAAACCAACCATGAGGGAATATCAAAACACATAGCCGAAAATGGCATGAGTTGGAATACAAATATGGCAAGTTACATCCGGGGTGTTACAACACCCCACCACTACGAGAGGATCTCGTCCCGAGATCTAGGACTGAAAGAACTCCGGATATTCGGAACGGAGGTGATCCTTGCGCTCCCAGGTGGCTTCTCGGTCGGAATGGTGTGACCACTTCACTTTCAGGAATTTGATGGACTTGTTGCGAGTCTTGCGCTCAGTTTCTTCAAGAATAGTAACGGGATGCTCATGATAAGACAGATCTTCTTGGAGATCAATCTCTTCGAAGTTGATGGTGCACTCAGCAGTCTTGAAGCACTTGCGAAGCTGTGACACGTGAAACACATCGTGCACATTTGCGAAGTTGGAGGGAAGCTCAAGTTGATAGGCCAGGTCGCCTCTTTTGCCAATGATATTGAAAGGACCCACGTATCTAGGGGCAAGCTTCCCTTTGATACCGAAGCAACGAGTGCCTTTCATTGGAGAGACGCGGAGGTAGACATGATCTCCGATCTCGAAAGCCGAATCATGGTGCTTGCTATCATAGTAACTCTTCTGGAGCGATTGCGTGGCTTTGAGGTTTTCACGGATGACTTTACACATTTCTTCAGCCTCTGTGATCAAGTCGTTGCCAAGAAGTTGACGTTCACCAGTCTCTGACCAATTGAGAGGAGTACGACACTTTCTGCCATAGAGAATCTCGAATGGGGCCTTGCCCGAACTCGCTTGGAAGCTGTTGTTGTAGGAGAACTCAGCATATGGAAGACAATCTTCCCACTTAATACCGAAAGAGATGACACAAGCCCTGAGCATATCTTCGAGAATTTGGTTGACTCACTCGACTTGGCCACTAGTTTGAGGATGGAAAGTTGTGCTGAAGCGAATGTTGGTGCCCATGGCGTTCTGGAAGAAGTCCCAGAATTTAGAAGTGAAGATGCTTCCACGATCTGAAGATATCAACTACGGAATGTCGTGCAAAGAGACAATCCTGGAGGTGTATAGCTCTGCCAGCTGCGCTGCTGTGATGGATTCTTTGATAGGAAGAAAATGAGCCACTTTAGTAAGTTTGTCGATGACAACGAAGATAGCATCATTTCCACGCTTGGACTTAGGAAAACCAGTCACGAAGTCCATTTCGATATGATCAAACTTTCATTATGGAATAGCAAGAGGTTGGAGGAGACCAGCTGGTCATTGGTGTTCTGCTTTTACCCTTCGACAGACATCACATTCGTTCACGAATTGGGCGATTTCTCGCTTCATTCGAGTCCACCAATATGACAGCTTGAGATCCTGGTACATCTTCGTACTTCCAGGATGAATGGAAAGAAGAGAATTGTGTGCCTCGTTCATAATGACTTTCCTTAGATCACCTTTAGGAACCATAATCCGGTCCTCGAAGAATAAAGTGTCTTTGTCATCAATGCGATAGCACTTGTATTTGGGAATGCCCTTGTCAATACCACGTTTCACCTTCTTCACCATGGCATCCAGGAGTTGTGCCTCACGAATTTGATCTTCCAAAGTGGGAGAGACTAGGATGTTGGCAAGAAAGCCCTGAGGAACAACTTGGAGATTCAGCTTGCGGAAAGCTTCACAAAGATCCGGTTGGAAGGGCTTAAGGATTAAGCTGTTGCAATAAGCCTTCCTGCTCAAAGCATCTGCAATGATGTTGACCTTGCCTGGAGTATATTCAATACTCGGATTGTACTCTTGAATCATTTTGACCCATCGAGTTTGCCTAAGGTTTAGGTTGGGTTGAGTGAAGATGTACTTGAGACTCTTGTGATCCGTGAATATGTCCACTTTCCTTCCCAACAAGAGATGTCTCCATGTTATTAATGCATGGACAACTGCCGCCAACTCAGATCGTGAGTGGGGTAGTTCTTTTCGTTGGGCTTCAACTGACGGGAGGTATAGGCCACAACTTTCTTCTCTTGCATTAACACAGCACCGAGACCTCGAAGAGAAGCATCACAAAAAACTTCGAATGGCTTGGATTCGTCAGGAGGAGTCAAGACAGGAGCTGTGACGAGTTTCTCTTTGAGAGTGTTGAAAGCAACGTCACACTCAGGAGTCCAGACATACTTCACATGCTTCTAGAGGAGGTTGGAAAGAGGCTTTGCAATCTTTGAGAAATTCTGAACGAATATTCGGCAATAGCTTGCAAGTCCAAGAAAACTTCGAAGCTGCTTGACATTCTGAGGAGGTTCCCAATTCACAACTGCAGACACCTTCTCGGGATTAACAGTGATGCCCTTGGCATAGATGATATGACCAAGGTAAAGAACTTCATCAAGCCAAAACTCACATTTGGAGAACTTTGCATAGAATTGATACTCTCTGAGCTTGTCGAGCACCAATCGCAAATGTTTGGCATGGTCCTTCTTATTCTTGGAGAAGACCAATATATCATCGAGATACACCAAGACGAATTCATTGGTGTAGGGGTTGAAGATGAAGTTCATCATTCGAGAGAATGTTGGAGGAGCATTGACAAGGCCGAAAGACATGACAGTATATTCATAAGAACCAAAGCTTGTTCTGAATGTTGTCTTGGGAATATCTTCTTCATGAATGCGAATCTGATGATAGCCCATACGAAGGTCAAGCTTGGAGAATACTTTAGCACCTTTGAGTTGCTCGAATAGCTCATTGATGTTGGGAAGTGGATACTTGTTCTTGATAGTCTTCTTGTTCAATGGACGGTAATCGACGCAAAGTCGGTCCGTGCCATCTTTCTTCTGGACAAAAAGAACACCACAACCCCATGGAGATGAACTCGGTCTGATCAGACCCAGACGCTCTTGTTCATCGAGTTGTTTCTTCAATTCCTTCAACTCCTTTGGTCCAAGATTGTATGGACGCTTGCAAACGGGTTCCGTGCCAGGCTCAAGATCGATAATGAATTCAACTAGCCGGTGAGGAGGCATACCCTGAAGCTCTTCTGGAAAGACATCTTGGTACTCACAAACGACTAGAATCTAAGAGATAGCATTCAACTCGCCCTTCTCATTGAGAGAAAACAACCAAATGGTTTCATCACAAGCGGCATAGATGATCACATCCTCAGAAGAGTGTGTCAATTGAATTTCCCTGGCAGCACAATCAAGCTAAGCCTTGTGCTTAGAAAGCCAGTCCATCCCGAGAATTAAATCAATATCCGAGTCACCAAGGACAAATGGAGAAGACAGAAATTTATAGTTTCCCATCTTGATAGAAATATCAAGAACTATCGAGTTGGCTCTCATTGACTTCTCCGGAGAAACAACACCCAACGGTTTATCCAGGTAAGACGAAGTAAAATCCTTCTTTGCAAAGAACAATCCTGACATGAAACAATGCGATGTACCAGTATCAAATAAAACTTTTGCAGGAATATCATTAACTGAGAGATTACCCATTATCACATCAGTAGATTGCTCCGCTTGAGCTGCATTCATCATGTTCACCTTTGCAGACTTGGGATGCTTGACCATTGCATTGCTTGAAGATCTCACAGGAGGAGGAGGCGGAAGGCGCCTTTGGTTGAAGCACTTGTTCGCATAGTGACCTTTTTGCTGACACTTGTTGCAAGTCACCTCTGAGAGAGGAATGTGGTGAGCTTTGAAGTCTCGGCAGAAATCATCCCAGGTAATCACATGACCTCCGCTGGAATCTTTGTATTGTTGATACCAATCCGCAGCTTGGTCCTTGAGTTGAAAAGAAGAAAACTTGACAAAGTCCTCAGGCCTGAGAGAGGAATGTGGTGAGCTTTGAAGTCTCGGCAGAAATCATCCCAGGTAATCACATGACCTCCGCTGGAATCTTTGTATTGTTGATACCAATCCGCAGCTTGGTCCTTGAGTTGAAAAGAAGAAAACTTGACAAAGTCCTCAGGCCTGACATTGCCATATTCAAAATGCTTGTTGATGTCCACGAGCCAATCATCGGCACAGTAGCTGAAAGACTTCGGCTGATTTGCAAGGAATTGGTTGAGGGTAGCGAAGTGAGGCTGATGGTTGAACTGCCCTTGACCTTGATTCCCTTGACTGCCTTGACCTCGGTTGCGATCTTGAATGAGCTGAATCAGTATCTGAGCGTTGGCGTTGGTGGCTGTCATCAAAGCTTGCCATGCCTCCGGAGGCGGAGGTGGAGGTGGAGGGTTCGACTGACTCCCATCATTGCATTCCGGATTCTGACGCGTTGGCGGAGCCATCCTGTAGAGGGTGACATCCGTTAGCATCTTGAAGGACATATATTCAAGCTAAATCAAAGGATCGAAATTGCAACACATAGCCTTAACATTCGAACAAGAATGAACGAATGAATTCCAAAGTAAATCATCACACTTCCATAAGTTGAGAAGCCACTTATATAAAGATAGAAGAATAAAATGAACAAGGCACGGATATGAACAAATACTTGGTAAGGATTACCCAATGCCAAACCAAATATTTGCGGGAAGAAATACTAGAGCTACATGAATTCCCACCTATAGAACTCCCGAAACTTTCTGGTTATGCAATCAGGTGTTGGGGATACAAGGGAAGCAATATATGTCACCCAAACTGGCAAATCCTACATCCAGCTGTATCCATCCTTCAACACATAACCAAGAAACCTTCGGAAATCATTTACCTCAACCTTCGAAAAGCATCCGTTATACGAGTTATGGCAATACTCCCGAACTCCCGCCCCAGTACTGGGTGGCGTCGAGGTTATCTCACCAACAACTGCATAAAAGAGATTTTCGATGTCGGCGAAACTCAGGTATTCCAGAACTGCAACGATAAAATTGTGACGACAACACCACGGAGCTCAACTCCCTGGGACACTGCCACAACCCCTAAATGTCAGGAGGCACCAAGAACAATGTTCTCATCACAAAACCATCACAACGATTCCAAGATACCCGTGTGATCCTAATTTTTTTCGTGAAATTTGAGGAGAGGAGAGTCAAAACTTCTACGTCAGGGGGGCCTCACCAGAGCGACGAAGGGACTGGGAAGTAAAAATAATCCTACTCTCCGATATATATAATCCTAATACTCAAAACATTTTTTCTAGACTCAACAACGCCAGCGATTCAATCAAGCAGGGGGCTCCTAAGTCGGGGATGGCTCTGATTACCAACTTGTAACGCCCACGATGCGGCTATATCTCTCACGTGTCGAGGCACGACTTAGAGGCATAACCGCGTTGTAGGTTTTATCGCAAGAAGGGTCATCTTCACACAATCCCATGTAATGAACACGAATGGGATAAAGAGAGTTGGCTTACAATCGCCACTTCAAACAATACATAAATTAAACATACATCATCCAGAGTACAATCAAGGTCCGACTACGGAACCAAAATAAAAGAAGACAACCCCAAATGCTAGATCCCCGATCGTCCCAACTGGGCTCCACTATTGATCATCAGGGAAAGAAACATAGTAACGACCATGTTCCTCGTCGAACTCCCACTTGAGCTCGGTTACGTCACCTGCACTAGCATCGTCGGCACCTGCAACTGTTTTGGTAGAATCTGTGAGTCACGAGGACTCAGCAATCTCACACCCGCGAGATCAAGACTATTTAAGCTTAAAGGAAGGATGGGGTAATGAGGTGGAGCTGCAGCAAGCACTAAGCATATATCGTGGCTAACATACGCAAAAGAGAGCGAGAAGAGAAGCAAAGCACGGTCGTGAAGCTAGAAGTGATCCTGAAACTACTTACGTTCATCCATAACCCAAAACCGTGTTCACTTCCCGGACTCCGCCAAAAAGAGACCATCACGGCTGCACACACGGTTGATGTATTTTAGTTAAGTCAAGTATCAAGTTTTGTACAACCGGACATTAACAAATTCCCATCTTCCACATAACCGCGGGCATGGCTTTCGAAAGATAATACCCTGCAGGGGTGTCCCAACTTAGCCCATTATAAGCTCTCACGGTCAACAAAGGATATTCCTTCTCACGGGAAGACCCGATTAGTCTCAGAATCCCGGTTACAAGACATTTAGACAGTGGTAAAACAAGACTAGCAAGACCACCCTACTGTGCCAACAAATCCCGATAGGAGCTGCACATATCTCGTTCTCAGGGCACACCGGATAAGCGAAGCGTACAGGTACCAACGTGACCCAAATTGCCTAGGGACGGTCCCGCACGGTGCTCTAGTTCGGACCAACACTCAGAGGAGCACTGGCCCGGGGGGGGGGGGTGTTAAAATAAAGATGACCCTTGGGCTCGCGAAAACCCAAGGTGTCGTGGTTTTGTCACGGCAGATGTCCTCATGAAAGGACTTAGGCGTGGAGCCATCGCTACGGGTTAGCTTGAAGGGGTTAAAGCGGACACAGGGACGCAAGAGAGTTTATATTAGTTCGTCCCCTTCTACGAAGGTAAAAGCCTACGTCTAGTTGTGATGGAATTGATGGGGTTTCGATGACTAGGGAGCAAACAAGCTTCGCCTAAATCTCGAGTTATTTTTTGTTGTCCTTGAACCGCCACCGGGTCATCCCCTTATATACATGGGTGACGCCCGTCGGTTTATAGAGTCCCGACACCGGCTCATATACGTGTCTGGTTCGGTCTCCACTATTCATGACTTACAATACAAGTTACATACCGACGCCGGTTTACGGCTACATGCCTTAAACCGATTACGGTCCTTGAGCCCTCATCTGCCTTCATGGGCTTTAACATACTCAACTACTGATGAAGTTAACCCGACCTGTCTTGGCCAATTTACGCCTAGTAGTAATATCCCCAACATTAGGCCCCAGATTAATTTGAACAGGTTCATGTCAATCCTTAGCAAAAAACTTCATCTTCAACATCTTCTTGTAGTTTGGTAAACCGTCGTGACGTCATCTTCTCAGATCGTTGTAAACCAGCATGACGTCATCTCTTATAAAGAAACTATACATGATACCTCCTTATTAAATAGATCTGCAACAATCGAGGCGATAGCTTCGTTTCCAAACTTGCAGCTCCTTGATTTTCGCGCCTGACACATGTCCCTTTCTTTATAAATAGGACCGAAGGGTCATTTATTTTTCCCCTTCGTGCCCTTCTGCTTCGTCTTCCTTGCGCCACTCAGCTTCAGAACTCCACCGCCGCCATCGACTTCTGCTCCGACCTTGGCCGCTGCATCACCCTGAGTGTACCAGAGCATCGCGGCGATCTTCCGCTTCTTCCTCAGCTCTGGTAAGTCTTCTATCCTTTCCACCATAGATCCATTCTAGGGTTTCCAAGTTCTTCAACGTTCATTGTTAGCTTCTTGTTCATACGATAGATCTTAGATGAATCTGTGAATCTTTGCTCTTGTGTAGTGGTAGCTTTTTATCCTCCGCCTTCACTGACGTATCTCCAGACCATAGATCTTACTTGTACTTTTGCTCATTGATTCGGTACTGCCCCATTTAAACTTTGAATATTTATCTCTTTTCTGAACATGCTCCAGATCCAAAACTGCAATATAACTTTGTGAAATCTGTTTTTGGGTACTTACTCATCTGCAATCTTGACTCTTCATTGTTTAGACCAGGTGGTTTAACTTTTGTAAAGAATTGACAAACCGGTATATATCATTAGTCCCCCTGTTGAAGCGCCAGAATCCTTTAGTAGGGCACTGCCGCTTTGTAGAACTCCGGTTTATAAATAATTGCCTCCGATTTAGCAATGTAAGCATCAGTGTATACCTTTCCAACATATTCTTTAACCGGTAATTACTGCCTTGTAGATCTTTCCAAGGCCAAACAAGTATACGAGTGCAACTGGGTCCCTTCTCGAGTGACCAAAGACCGACTGAACAATCTGGTCAGAACAGGCGCTTTAAGTAAGAAAGATGTCATTCACTGGAGGGTCCCTGGCCCGGAATGTCCTCCCTCGCCCAAAGACGGAGAAGTTGCTGTTTTTGCCGATCATCTAGCCCGAGGCTTCAACCCTCCCGGTTCAAAATTTTACCGGGATGTCCTAGCCAACTTCCAACTGCGTCCACAAGATACTGGTCCCAACTCCGTCACCAACATCTGTCACTTTCAAGTTCTTTGTGAGGTGTACTTTCAAGAGGAGCCCAGAGTAGAATTATTCCGGGATTGCTTCCATCTGAACCGTCGCACCGAATTTATAGATGGTCCCAATACAGAGTTAGGCGGCATGGCGATTCAGAAGAGGAAAGAAGTTACCTATCCTCGCGCCAAATTGCATAGTCACCCCAAAGAGTGGAACCAAACATGGTTTTACTGAAAGATACCTCTCCTTCTGAAGAAAATCCCTTGCCGGGTTACCGTCCAGAGCGGCTGAGGAACACACACCCCTTTCCACATAGGCTGACTGCTAAGGAGAGAAGCAAATATGCCCCTCAACTATCCAAGCTTAGGGCCTTCATGGCCAACGGGTTGACAGGGGTTGACCTTGCTCGTTGCTGGATATCTTGGAGCATACTCCCTGTAAGCCAGTGCTCCGGTTTGATGTGCGAATATACCAGAGACGTAAAAGATATTCAACGGCACATTGACATCTAGCTTATAGATGACGAAGTTACTGAAGCTGTGAAAAAGATACTAAATGAACCGGAAGCCGTCTGTGCTCAAACCAGCCTGCTTCCCTTCTGCGCCATTAACAAACCGCCAGCTGTAAGCCTCATACCTTATGCTTTTACTGAATCTGCCTTTGTTCGAAATATCCCCTGACAATGTTAATATTTTTGTAAAACAGGGCGATGATCCGTTTTGGAGCAAGAAGCCTCCGCAAGAGAAATCGGAGAAACCAACTTGGCCAAAAACCAGAGTTGTGAAGAAGCCTGCTACCAGGAAAAAAACCACTGCCTCCTCCGACCCACCAGCTGACGATGATGTGGGTAACCCGGACCTTGAGGTAGAGCTTGATTCACTTGGTTTATTTTTCATATGCCTTATTGATGATGATCATTGCCAGGACGACGCTGAAGTCAGTCAAGCTAATGGTGTAGAGGTAATCGTTCTCTCTTCCGATTCAAACCCTTTGCCTTCAGTAAAAATTCGTTGGGAAAACCGGGAAGATAAATTTTCTCATCCTCTTGCTTATTTGGACCCACACTTTCTTGTGAAGACACAACAACACGAAGCTCGCCACACAACCCGGCACAGCGGGCAGGTAGTTACCTCCGCCAGTTTACCGAACAGTCCGGTTCGGAAACGCCGTTCAGAGGTCTCTAACTCTCTTGTCAATGCTTGCCCTAAAGCGGGTTTTTTTCGTCAACCTCTTTATCCGTCTGATTCCGATTGTCAGGGCACTTCTCATTCATCTTCTGGCGAATCATCAGCCACCAAGCTTCCACCACTTAAAATGGTGTTTGGGTAAGTTATATTCCATCTTGTATTTCTTATATATTACCTTTTAACAAAAAATGTACTGATCCTTGTTAACCTCATTTGTCAGGGCCAAGCCCAAACCAAGCAAGAAGGCTTGCCTGAACAATACGGCAGAGGAAAATGCCGCTGCTGAACCGGATAAAATACCAGATCCTGAAGAAGCCAACCGTGACGACGTGCTGAATAATCCACCACCGCAAGACCATGACTTTGTCGCTGAAGAGGCAAATGCTGATACCACATGCCCTACTGATCAACCAACGAGCCCTATCCGGACTGACAGAATAGCTAGCCCAACGAAGACTACTGACAAACCGGCGACCCCGGTTCAAATTGGTGAAGAGAAATACGATGAGGTCCTTATCACTGGCAATGGCCGTACCGAGCCAAGTAATCCTGTCGCTTTGTCCAGGCACACAGCCAAAGATGAATTTGCTACAATTGGTAAAGACAAGTGGAATGCTGACTTATCGACTTATGCCACTCTGAATGCCCAAGATCTCCATTCTGGCTATCTGAACCGGCTGTACACCAGCTGTGACTATGAAGCCGGTCTGGTTAATATGATGAAAGACTAATATGAGGTAACTTCCTATATGCTTCCTCTTCCTGTATCACTGTAATATGTTTGTCACCTTCAGTAGCCCCCAAGGGTCGGTTTAAGATATCAACTTAAGCCGGGACTTGTTTAAACAGTCAACTTGAACCTTAATTCTTCTGAACTTTGCTGACGTAGCCCCCAAGGGCCGGTTCAACTTTTCATAGTTAAACTGGGACTTCAGAAAATAAAAGTTCCTGTACTAGTATCCTTTGAAGAAATAGCCATTAGCCCCCAAGTGCCAAGTTGAATACTTGTATTGAGCTTGGGACTTTGTAGAAACTTTTGGGTCAAGAGCAAATATGCATTGGCCTCCAAGTACCAAGGGCATAACTTGTTATGTGGTTGGTACTTTAAATCTGTATCGTCATTTTCATGATATAATCACCTGTATACAGGCTGAGCTGAGCAAAAGAGAAAGTCAAACTGCCGACCTGCAAGAAAACCTGAAGTCCCAATAGGCCGAAACCTCTAAGGCGAAAGAGGAATTAACCAGCGCTTTAAGCGTCATGGAGAAGCTTAAGGAGGGCTTTAACAAAGAGCGGGCGGATTGGGCCACTGAGAAAGCCGCTTTGATGCAAAGAGCTGAGAAAGCCGAAGCTGCTCTCAAACCGGTGGTTGACGAACTGACCAGTGTGAAGCGGCAAGTTCATGCCATGACCGCTGCTGTCTTTGGTAAGCCTTTTTGATTTCTGAATTAACTAGGCTGTCACATGTAACTGCCGGCTTATTAATCCTTGAATGGATACATGAACACGCATTGGTCACTTGGGATCAGATATGCGGAAGAAGTTGAAAGCCGCCTATACGTTGATAGAACAACTGAATACTGGTGCACAACGGATCATCTTCACTGCTTCTCACAACAATCCGCCGTCCAACTTGATCCAGGACACTATTAAGAGGTTGTCTATGCTCCCTGCCTGGGTTGAAGAGCTGAAGAAATCTGCTGCTAGAACCGGTGCTTTGAACGCCTTAATCCGGGCAAAAGCGTGGGTGCCGGATTTTGATCCTGTTGAAGCGGTGCAAGGCTACCCCAGCTTGAAGGAAGACGGGATAGAGTTTAGTGAAGAGGATCTCTGAGCTATAAACCGGGAAGTGCGCCCTCTGGCTTGTCAATTGGTTGAAGAGGCAGATTTGTCCCACTATCAAGCCCAATATGATGACCAAAACAAACGAGTGGATGCACCAATTCCTGAAGTGGAGAATCTTATCCCGCCAATCCGTAAGCATACTTACGCTCCTGACATTGAACCGTCGTTGCTGATCAATGATGAAGCTGTCTTTCAAGCATTAACTGGAATTGACTAGGCAACTGTTGATTTCCAGCCGCTGGGTAGGGAGGAAGAGGCTGAACTGGCGCGAGATGACCCGCAACCATCAGGTCAAGCTGGTGACCAAGCATAAACCAGAAGCCAGTTTAAATCATTGCACGTTGAGTTATGCAGAAAACGATGATCTTATTTGGGCACTGTGTTGCCTTGTAATAGGCTAGCTGAAACACTTGGTCTTGATATGCCTTCGTGCATTTTTATTGCAACTGATGCTTCTTTTGAATTATCTATCTCCAAACTGTTTTCTGCAGCCAAAAAGCTTAAAGCACCACCGCTGTTTATCGCCAGGCGGGTCATGATATCTATGTATGTGAAACAAAAGATAATAGCTTAGATTAAGCATATGACCAAATATTGAGATACATAATACCTGCCATCGTTGGGCATGAAGTTGGCTTGGCCAATCTTGAAGTGGAGTTGAATAAACCCACACCGTTGGGGAGAAAACAACTCATGTTTATATAAGGCCGGTTTATAGTGTAAACCGCTCCGGGTTATGATAAACGCCGGTTTACTCCATAATAGGATGGTAAGAAAAAATCAAACCAGGCAGTTAGTCTCAGGATTAAGATTTGACCGTGTCCCGTCAATTTGTAACTGACAGTTGAACCGGCTTAACAATGTCGGTTTAAAAGAAAACGCGACAAAAAGAGAAACGGTCTTTAACAAAAAAGAATAAAATTTAAGCAAAGGCAAAGGTAAAACCATTTGCAAATGAGGCTTTGAGCCGATCAAGTGGCATTACCATGGTCGAACAAGACCATGCCCCCAAAAAGGCGTAACTATGGTTAAAATCAGCCAGGTCCCCAAATGATGCATTGGCATTACGCCGATCAAGAGGTGTAGCAATGGTTCGGGTTCGACCAAAGCCCCCAAGTGATGCTGTGGCACTAGGCCGATCAAGAGGCGTGACTATGGTTCAGACATGACCAAGTCCCCAAGTGATGATGTGGCTTTTCGCCTACCAAATGGCGTTGCTGTGGTTCGGACACGACCAAGCCCCCAAGTGATATAATATAAAGCTTTTGAAAAGCTAACTCAAGGGGTAAACCGGAGGCCGCTTTAAGACAGAAACTCCATGTAACCACGCATGATGTAAAAAGAACAGAGACCCCGCTTTAGCTGAGGCTCCGGTTTATTGCATTAATCATAATATATACATTGTCATAATATGTGCATAAGTAGAGCCGATGGCTCAAGTATAGTAAGGCCGAAGATGAGCTATGTTCCACGGCCTGTTGGTCTCCTCTCTGATGTACGTGAGTCTTTATGCTCTCAAATATCGATTAGGTAATATGACCCGTGCAGATTCCTGCTGACCACAAAAGGTCCCTCACAAGGTGGGGATAACTTGTGCATATCTGTCTGATCTTGGATGAGCCGAAGTACCAAATCTCCTTCTTGAAAGGTTCTGGTTCTAACTCGGCGACTGTGATAGCGACGGAGATCTTGCTGATAAATCGCCGAACGGGCAGCCGCTATGTCACGTTCCTCGTCCAGTCGGTCCAGAGCATCTTGCCATGCTGCCTCCTTGTCCGCTTCAACATATGCTGCTATACGAGGTGAATCATGAAGGATGTCACTTGGGAGAACCGCCTCCGCTTCATAAACCATGAAGAACGGTGTGTATCCTGTCGATCTGTTGGGTGTGGTGTTGATGCTCCATAATACAGATGGTAACTCTTCAACCCAACAACCCGGCGTCCGCTGCAAAGGAACCATAAGACGGGGTTTGATGCCTCGCAAGATCTCTTGATTAGCCCTCTCTGCTTGGCCATTGGACTGTGGGTGAGCCACCGATGATACGTCAAGCCGGATGTGCTCATGTTGACAGAACTCCTTCATAGCACCCTTGGACAGGTTGGTACCATTCAGTGATGATGCTGTGTGGAAAGCCAAACCGGAAAATCGCCTTTTTGATGAATTGAACCGCCGTGGCTGCATCACACTTGCTAACGGGCTCTGCCTCCACCCACTTTGTGAACTTGTCAACTGCAACCAAGAGGTGAGTTTTCTTGTCCTTGGACCTTTTGAAAGGCCCAACCATATCCAGCCCCCAAGTTGCAAACGGCCAAGTAATTGGAATCATCCTCAACTCTTGAGCTGGCACATGAGCACGTCTTGAGAACTTCTGACAGCCATCACATCGTCTGACCAGGTCCTCCGCATCAGCATGAGCAATCAACCAATAAAAACCGTGGCGAAACGCTTTAGCCACCAAAGATTTTGAACCGGCGTGGTGACCACAATCTCCTTCATGGATTTCTCGTAAGATTTCACAGCCTTCTTCAGGAGACACACAGCGTTGAAACGCCCCTCTCACACTGCAACGATGCAACTCTCCATTGATAATAGTCATGGACTTGGATCGCCGGATTATCTGCCTGGCCAGGGTCTCGTCCTCTGGTAACTCACCCCGGTTTAGATACGCGAGATAAGGAACCGTCCAGTTCGGGATGACATGAAGAGCTGCCACCAATTGAGCCTCCGGATCAGGAATAGCCAAATCCTCTTCACCAGGGAGCTACACAGACGGATTATGTAGAACGTCCAAGAAGACTTTAGGCGGAACCGGTTTACGTCGAGAACCCAACCGGCTCAAAGCGTCCACCACTTCGTTCTTTCGTCGATCCACGTGATCCACCTGATAACCCTTGAAATGACTTGCAATAGTATCCACCTCACGACGATATGCTGCCATAAGTGGACCCTTGGAATCCCAAGTGCTAGATACTTGTTGAGCCACCAGGTCCGAGTCAACAAAGCACTTAACTCGGCTTAGATTCATCTCCTTAGCCATCTGGAGACCATGGAGTAAAGCTTCGTACTTAGCTGCATTGTTAGTATAAGGGCACATTAAGCGGAGAACGTAACAAAACTTATCACCTCGCGGGGAAGTTAACACGACTCCAGCCCCCAAGCCTTCTAATTGCCTGAACCCGTCAAAGTGAATAGTCCAATAGGTGTGATCCAGCTTTTCTTCAGGCGCTTGTAGTTCCGTCCAATCATTGATGAAATCCACAAGTGCTTGGGACTTGACCGCCGTCCGAGGTATGTATTTCAACCCGTGAGGCCCAAGCTCTATAGCCCACTTGGCAATCTGGCCGGTTGCCTCCCTGTTCTGGATTATGTCTTCCAAGGGGGCAGAGCTGACACTGTGAAGGGATGACCTTGGAAGTACTGTTTAAGCTTCTGGCTTGCCATGAAAACTCGATACACCAATTTCTGCCAATGCGGGTACCTTTGCTTGGATTCAATAAGCACATCACTGATATAGTAAACCGGATGTTGAACCAGATATTCCTTGCCTGCTTCTTTACGCTCCACCACAATAGCTACGCTGACTGCGCGAGCATTAGCTGCCACATATAATAACAGGCGGATTGGCGAGCTGCCGCTTCAAGTCCTCAAATGCTTCATCAGCGGCAGAACTCCAGACGAAGTTGTCCGTCTTCTTCAGCATCTGGTACAAAGGAATCACCTTCTCCCCAAGGAGGCTGATAAACTGGCTCAACGCGGTGATCCGGCCTGCCAAGCGTTGAACATCGTTGATGCACTTTGGTTTAGCCAAGGAGGTGATAGTTGTGATCTTCTCTGAATTAGCCTCAATTCCCCTGTTGGACACCAGAAAGCCCAATAACTTACCTGCTGGTACACCGAAAACGCACTTGGCCGGGTTGAGCATCATCTTGTATGTCCGTAGGTTATCAAAGGTTTCCTTCAAATCGTCAACCAGAGTTTCCTTCTTCCTTGATTTTACCACAATATCATCCACATAGGCATGCACATTACAGCCAATTTGCTTATGAAGGCAATTCTGCACACACCGTTGATAAGTCGTCTAGGCACTCTTGAGCCCAATTTGCTTATGAACGCCGTCTTCTCTTGTCCTTAACCGCCATCTTGATATGATGATAACCAAAATATGCATCCAGAAAGCTCAAACGCTCACAACCCGCCATAGCATCAATGATTTGATCAATACGGGGGAGGGCAAAAGGATCTGCTGGACAAGCCTTGTTAAGGTCGGTGTAATCCACACACATATGCCAGGTGCCGTTTTTCTTAAGAACCAACACCAGATTAGCTAACCATTCAGGATGGAAAACTTCGACGATAAATCCAGCTGCCAAGAGCCTGGCCACTTCCTCTCCAATAGCTTTGCATCTTTGTTCGTTGAACCGGCGGAGAAACTGCTTCACCAGTTTCTACTTGGGATCACTATTAAGGGTGTGCTCAGCGAGTTCCCTCGGTACACCTGGCATGTCAGAAGGCTTCCATGCAAAGATGTCCCGGTTCTCACGGATGAACTCGATGAGCGCGCTTTCTTATTTTGGATCCAAGTTTGCATTGATACTGAACTGCTTGGACGAATCGCCAGGTACGAAGTCAACAAGCTTAGTCTCAGCAGCCGATTTGAACTTCAGGGCCAGATCATGCTCCGTAGTTGGTTTTTTCAACGGAGTCATGTCTGCCGGATCAACATTATCTTTGTAAAATTTTAACTCCTCCGTGGCACAAACCGACTCAGCATAGGCCGCATCACCTTCTTCACACTCTAAAGCGATCTTGCGGGTTCCATGGACAGTTATTGTTCCTTTGCGACCCGGCATCTTGAGCTGTAAATAGACATAGCAGGGCCGTGCCATGAATTTAGCGTAAGCCGGCCGTCCAAACAGGGCATGATATGGACTCTGAATTTTCACCAACTCAAAGGTCAATATTTCTGATCTGGAGTCATAATCATCTCCAAAGGCCACCTCCAGAGCTATTTTGCCAACATGTATGCCGATTTACCAGGTACCACGCCGTGGAACACCGTATTAGACGGTTTAAGATTTTTATCTGTTAGTCCCATATGGCGGAAGGTCTCATAGTAGAGGATGTTAATACTGCTCCCTCCGTCCATGAGCACCTTGGTGAACTTATAACCTCCCACCTGAGGCGCCACCACCAACGCTAGCTGACCCAGATTGTCAACCCGGGGAGGATGATCCTCTCTGCTCCATACAATTGGCTGCTCGAACCAGCGTAAGTAACGGGGCACTGCCGGTTCAACAGAGTTCACCGCCCGCTTATGAACCTTTCGGTCATGTTTGTCCAAACTAGTGGTGAAAACATGATATTGCCCACTATTCAACTGCTTCGGGTGGCTCTGATATCCGGACTGCTGCTGCTGCTGATTGTAACCACCCTGGCTGCACTGGTTACCTTGATTGTTTTATCCGCCCTGATTGCCATTGAAGCCTGAACCGGGATTTCCTCCGCCGTAACCTGGCCCATGAGATCCGGACCCTGAACCGCCACCTGATCCGTGATCAAACCGGAAAGCATTAGAATTTTTGAACTCTTGCATGATGTAGCAATCCTTCCAAAGGTGGTTGGCCGGCATCTCCTTAGTCCCATGCTTTGGACAGGGCTGGTTTAACAGGTAAGTCAAGCGGTCCGGGTTGGGATTGGGCGCTCCACTGCGATTCGGCGGTTTACCCTTGCGTCGCTTGCCCTTGTCCTGCGCATTGGTATTAGCCACAAAGTCCATGCTGCTATCCGCTTTATGCTTGCCGCCGTTTCCATGACCCGCCAAGTTGTGCTGCTGCCCTTTGGAGTTGCTGCTCTTCTTTCCCTTCCCTATCTTGTTATCATCAGTCATCATACTTCACCAACGCAGCCATGAGGGTCCCCATATCGTTGCAATGGTGCTTCAACCATCCCAATTTCAACTTCAGAGGTTCAAACCGGCAGTTGCCTCCAAGGTTATAACTGCTGTATCAGCATTGATGCGGTCGGACGAGTGCAAGATCTTCGAGACCCGGTGCACCCAACGGGTCGTCGATTCTCCTTCTTCCTGGACACAGGCCGCTAAGTCCACTATCTACATAGACTACTTACATGTATCCTTGAAATTCTGGATAAACCGGGATCTTAACTCAGCCACGAACTGATAGAGTTTGCTGGTAAACTTTTTAACCAAGTACGGGCCGTTCCTTCTAGCATCATGGTGAAATATTTTGCACACGCCGCATCATCCACATCAAGCATCTCCATGGCCATCTCATAGCTCTCCACCCATGTTTCTGGAGACAAGTCGGCAGTGTAATTTGGCACTTTGCACGGGCCCTTGAAATCCTTGGGCAGGCACACATTGCGTAAAGCGGGGACAAGGCATGGTACCCCTAAAGAACTAGAGGTAACTCCTGGCTCGACCGAGGTAGTTGGAAGAACCGTCGTAAGCTAACGAGCCTCATATTGTGCCGCTAACTCGGCTTCCCTGCGCGCTCGGGCCCGGTCCACCACTTCCTGAGCATCACCAACACCACCTGCCGGGTTGTTGCCACGGGGCGCTTCACAGTTCCATGCATTGCTTGACACGGCCGGTTCATCCATGAGCCTGCTGTAGCTCCGGCTTGGACGAGGGGTGGAATGAATTCGGTCACAGCTGTATGAATATGCTTCCTGTTGAATCAAGGCTGTCCGAAGAAGCTCCTTAACCCGGCGTGTCTCCACCGCCACCGGAGAATCACCTTCAATCGGGATGGCCTCCAGTCGTGAAGCGGCAGCAACAAGATTGTCCATCGGATTGGAATAATGACCCGGAGGTGTTGGGACAACCTGAGGCACGATATAGTTCTAACGAGGCAGATCCATCAAGAGGGGCTGAACCGGCGTGCCCGTCCCTGGTGCTTCCGCCCAGTTTACCACCGGCGGGTTACTGGTTCCTGCTCCTGGGGTGTTAAAGAGGTCTCTAGCCTCGAAAAACGGAGGTAAACAAGATCGGTGCTTCCTCTCCAGGACTTCATGTGATGCGTTCTGATCCAGCATAAGCCGATAAGCCTGCGCGTCCAAAGCGGCCCGTTCTGCGGTCATCCTGGCATTCTCAGCTGCTAAGTCGGCCTTGGCCTGTGTAATCTAATCCTTCACCTTTGCGATTTCCGCATTGTGGGCGTCCTGATCCGCCGGGTTGGCTTCTGTCATGAGCGTAGCCAGTGTGTCAAACAGATCAGATAAAACTTGAGCCGGCGGGCGCACAGGGCATCCTGCCCCGGCTGCCGTCGCCGTTACTGACCCGGAGATCATTGCTGCTGCGGTCGAAGAGTGGATCGCCGCTTGTGTATCGACCATGAATACGCCGACCCGGTTTGGTAGATCAGAGGGGTCCGGAATACTGTCGCCATTGGAACAGCCCCCAATCCGGCCATATTGTAATTGATATAATGACTCGGTTTCTCTGGTCGAGGACTCGTCGCTGGAAGAGACGACAGTCTCATCACCAGACTCCGATCTATCCTTGTATACCTCTCCATGGATGACTCCCACGAAGGCACGCTTCACGGTCGGTTTAACCTGGGCAGATCGTGCACGCTAAGCCGTTTCGACGAAGTCGGTGCAAATGTCCGGCTCAGGGCCCGGTTCACCAATCTTGCCAATGAAGACGTGTATGCCACCAAAAGGGACCCGATACCCGTACTCAATTGAGCCGGCCTCGGGGCCCCATCCTGCATCGTGGATGTAGAGCTTGCCGCGTCAATTCTTGGTCATCCGGCCCACGATGTAACCCTTGAGTCCTTCGAAGTTGCCCTCCAAGAACTTGAAACCATTGTGCGATAGCCCCACGGTGGGCGCTAGCTGTCGTGGTTTTGTCACTGCAGATGTCCTCATGAAAGGACTTAGTCGTGGAGCCATCGCTATGGGTTAGCTTGAAGGGGTTAAAGCGGACACAGGGACGCAAGAGAGTTTATATTAGTTCGGCCCCTTCAATGAAGGTAAAAGCCTACATCTAGTTGTGATGGAATTGATGGGGTTTCGATGACTAGGGAGCAAACAAGATTCGCCTAAGTCCCGAGTTATTGTCTGTTGTCCTTGAACCGCTGCCGGGTCGTCCCCTTATATACATGGGTGACGCCCGTCGGTTTACAGAGTCCCGACACCGGCTCATATACGTGTCCAGTTCAGTCTCCACTATTCCTGACTTACAATACAAGTTACATACCGACGCCGGTTTACGGCTACAGGCCTTAAACCAATTACGGGCCTTGAGCCCTCATCTGCCTTCATGGGCTTTAACATACTCAACTACTGATGAAGTTAACCCGGCCTGTCTTGGCCAGTTTACGCCCAGTAGTAATATCCCCAACACAAGGGAAAAGGCTTAGGTAGGCAAATGTAAAACCAAGGTTGGGCCTTGCTGGAGGAGTTTTATTCAAGGCGAACTGTCAAGGGAGTCCCATAAATCACCCAACCATGTAAGGAACGCAAAATCAAGGAACATAACACCGGTATGACGGAAACTAGGGCGGCAAGAGTGGAACAAAACACCGGGCATAAGGCCGAGCCTTCCACCCTTTACCAAGTATATAGATGCATTAACTAAATAAGAGATATTGTGATATCCCAACATATCCATGTTCCAACATGGAACAGACTTCATCTTCACCTGCAACTAGCAACACTATAAGAGGGGCTGAGCAAAAGCGGTAACATAGCCAAACAACGGTTTGCTAGGAAAGGATGGTTAGAGGCTTGACATGGCAACATGGGAGGCATGATATAGCAAGTGGTAGGTATCGCGGCATAGCAAAAGAGCGAACAACTAGCAAGCAAAGATAAAAGTGACTTCGAGGGTATGGTCATCTTGCCTGCAAAGTTCTCAGAGTTGTCGAAAGCTTGATCCTCGTAAGCGTTCTCAACAGGTTCCTCGGTCACGTACTCGTCTCCCGGCTCTACCCAAAGCAAGAACACAAGCAACGGAACAACTATCAACCACGATGCAATGCACAAGCAACATGATGAAAAACATGGCATGATATGCTAGTTGTGATATGCAATGCATATGCGTGCTCCGGAAGGGAAAATATGAACAAGGCATCAACTTGGCAAACCAAGTATGCCGCTGGAAATATGAGATGATTTCGGTTGGAATCGATATAAAGATCACCGGAATCGGATGCACGGTTTGCAAATAACAATCAAAACAAGGTTGGCACAAATCTGCGGTTAACAGCATGATGCCATGTAGAATGCAACGAGGAACTAAGCTACTGCACTCCAACATAAGAGCAAAGCATATGTCAGAGATGTACACGAGATGCTTGACAAAAGATGAACACTGAGCTATGGATAAATCACACACGAGAAGGTTCAAACAAGCATGGCAAAAGTGCAAAAGATATCAGCTTCACAGACTTAGTGAAAATAACATGCCAGGAATTAACATCATGAAGCCATGTTTAGACGAAGCAAACAACATGCTACAGGAACATAACATAGCAACCAAGGCACGGCATAAATCTACTCAAAGCATAGAACTAAAGTCCCTTACTGATCATGATCCAAAAAGGAGCAAAAGATATGATGGCATCCATATAAACATAGAAAGTTTCGTTACAGATTTCAGACTTAGCAGAAAAACAAAGCATGGCATAAACAACATCATGAAGGCATCTTTGCATGCTCGATTCACTCACCACAAGGCATTGCATGACAAACTAAGCATACTACCAGCGATAATACATGTTCATGAAGCTAACCAAAGCAAGAAATCCCTCATAGCATGCGTGGATCAACTACAACAACCTTGGCAAAATTGATTAACACGTAAACAATCTGCAAAGAACATTTTATAGCAAAAGTAGAGCAAGAGTGAGTCATGCCAGGGCACTCCATAATTGCAAAGAAGGCATGGATGGGTAGAGCACATCCATGTGTCCAAAACATCCTTACTGAACATACTCAAAAGAAGCATGGATCTCTGCATAGCAACATGGATACATGGCATAAAAATAACAGCAGAACAAGGACTTTGCAAACTCCCAAGTCCCTGAAAACAACAACATCACGAAGCCTAGTTTGCATGCCTGTGCTAGTCACCACATAGACCCCAAAAATACATGGCATACACCCCTGTAAAGATGGCATGACATAGTCCAAAACACATGTAGAGGTCATGCCCATAAGATGCACAAAATAAATGTAGCAAAAATGACAAATCCCCATAAACTGATAAGTAACAGCAGTAAACGTTTTATAGCACTCTTGCATCAATGATTTGGGCATCAAGATGACCTCTAACAAACATGGCTCAATGGAACAAAATGAAGAGCACATCGTGATGAACATTTTGGTATATAATATATGCAAAATGGTGCTACGGATGATGAGTTATGGCATGTTGAACAGAGGACCAGAATGTAAAACAAAATGACTTAGAAATATCTCGGGGTCAACCTCTGGATCCAGATCTAGTGTTGACTTGGCATGGACGTCGAGGCGAGGCCGGGGTTCGTCGGGGATGGCGGAGGTGAGGCCGGAGAGGAGGAAGGAGAGGCCGGGGAGGTTGGTTCCGGCCGGATCCCGCCGGATCCGGGTGCGGGCTCGGCGGAGACGGCGTCAGGGCGAGGCGCGGCGGAGACGGCAAACTGCGATGGTGGCGGCCGGCGACGGTAGGGCGGAGGGGCGCGGTTGTGGCGGCGACCAGTGAGGGAGCGCTCGGTCGGCGCGGCGCACGGGCGTGGGAACGGGCGGCTGCGGTTAGCACGGGTTCGCGCGGGCCCGCGATGGGCCTGGCGGGCTGCGGCGACGGGGCGACAAGTGGCGAGGCCTGATTGGCCGCGGGCGGCGGCGGCTCCTGTCCGACGAGGCCGGACGTGTCCGGTGGCGGCGGGGGCGATTTGATCTAGGGTTTGGACCCAAATTTGGATGGGGAGGACCTATTTATAGTTAGAAGGAGTTTGGAGTGTCCAAATGAGGTGTAGTTTTCACCCACACGATCGTGATCCGACGACGGAGGATATGGAGATGGTTTAGATGGGTTATTGGGCTGTTTTGGAGGGTTGTTGGGCTGCAAGACACACGAGGCCTTTACAGTTCCTCGGTTAACCGTTGGAGTATCAAACGGACTCCAAATGGCACGAAACTTGACAGGCGGTCTACCGGTGGTGTACTAAGGCCTCTTGGAAAATTTCGGTCCACTCCTAGAAAGTTTAACACCCGCACACAAAAAGAGATAAAAGGGGGACGCCGGTGGACGTGGGAGTGTAGGATTGCAAAACGGACAACGGGGAAAATGCTCGGATGCATGAGACGAACACATATGCAAATGCGATGCACATGATGCCATGATATGAAATGGAAGACATGGACAAAATGCAAAACGAAGACAAAACCCAACCATGAGGGAATATCAAAACACATAGCCGAAAATGTCAAGAGTTGGAATACAAATATGGCAAGTTACATCCGGGGTGTTACAAAAGAGTTGCTCCTCAACCTAATAGACCTACTGAAAATGAAAATGAGAATGAAAATGTTCACTTTGAGATTCCTTCGGGTATGTTAGAAAAACGGCTAGCTAATACTTTTGCAGGAGATGGAACAAAGCATCCTGATGAGTACCTAATATATGTGGATGAAGTTTGTGGATTATTCAAGCTTGCAGGTATACCCGAATATGTTGTTAAGAGGAAGGTCTTCCCTTTATCTTTGAAGGGAGACGCATCGACATGATATAGGCTATGTGATGATATGAGATCATGGTACTATAAACGATTGAAATTGGAATTTCATTAGAAGTATTATCCTATGCATCTTGTTCATCGTGATCGCAATTATATATATAATTTTTGGCCACGCGAAGGAGAAAGCATCACTAAAGCTCGGGGGAGGCTTAAATCAATGTTATATTCATGCCCCAATCATGAGCTCCCAAGAGAAATAATTCTTCAAAGTTTTTATGCTCGGCTTTCTGAAAACAATCGCACCATGCTCGATACTTCTTGTGCTGGCTCTTTTATGACGAAGACTAATGAATTCAAATGGAATTTATTGGATGGAATTAAACGCAACTCTGAAGATTGGGATCTCTACGAAGGTAAGGATTCAGGTATGGCACCTAAGTTTGATTGTGTTAAGTCTTTTATGGATACCAATGTTTTCCGTAAGTTTAGCACTAAATATGGACTTGACTCGGAGATAGTAGCTTCTTTCTGTGAATCTTTTGCTACTTATGTTGATCTCCCTAAGGAGAAGTGGTTTAAATATCATCCTCCCATAGAAGTTAAAGTAGCCGCACCTATTAAAGTTGAAGAAAAGATTGTCATTTATAATGATCCTATTGTTCCTACTTCTTATGTTGAGAAACCACCTTTTCCTGTTAGGATAAAGGATCATGCTAAAGCTTCAACTGTGGTTTGTAAAAGCAATATTAGAACTTATACACCTCCTGAGCAAGTTAAAGTTGAACCTAATATTGCTATTTTTAAAGATCTCTTGGCTTATAATATTGATGGGCATGTTATTCAATTCTGCGGTGAAACTGCTAGAATTGCCATACCTTGTCCTAAAGATAAACATAGACCTGTGGTAGTTGTGCCTGTCATTTCTGTTAAAATAGGAGATCATTGTTATCATGGATTATGTGATATGGGTGCTAGTGCTAGTGTTATACCACATACTTTATACGAAGAAATTAAGCATGAGATTACACCTGCTGAGTTAGAAGGTATTGATGTTACAATTAAACTTGCCAATAGAGATACCATATCAGCAATGGGAATTGTTAGAGATGTTGAAGTCTTGTGTGGGAAAACTAAATATCCTGCTAATTTTCTTGTTCTTGGTTCCCCACAAGACAACTTTTGTCCCATTATATTTGGTAGACCCTTCTTGAACACCGTTAATGCTAAGATAGACTGCGAAAAGAATGTTGTTACTATTGGTTTGGGTGATATGTCTCATGAGTTTAATTTCTGTCAATTTAGTAGACAACACCGTGAAGAAGAATTGCCTAGTAAGGATGAAATTATTGGTCTTGCTTCTATTGCCATACCTCCTAGTGACCCTTTAGAACAATATTTGCTAGACCATGAAAATGATATGTTTATGAACGAAAGAAGGGAAATAGATGAGGTATTCTTTAAACAGGAACCTATTCTAAAACACAATTTGCCTATTGAAATCCTAGGGACCCCCCTCCACCCAAGGGTGATCCCGTGTTTGAGCTTAAACCATTGCCTAATAATCTTAAATATGCTTATCTTGATTTAAAGAAGATATATCCTATTATTATTAGTGCTAACCTTTTAGAGCATGAAGAAGAAAGATTATTGAAAACTCTGAAGAAGCATCGTGCTGCTATTGGATATACTCTTGATGATCTTAGGCATTAGTCTCACTCTATGTCAACATAAAATAAATTTGGAAGAAGATGCCAAACCCGTCCGTGATCATCAACGAAGGCTTAATCCTAAGATGAAATAAGTGGTACGAAAAGAAATACTAAATCTTCTTGGGGCAGGTATAATCTATCCCGTTGCTGATAGTCAGTGGGTAAGTCCTGTCCATTGTGTCCCTAAGAAGGGAGGTGTTACTATTGTTCCTAATGATAAAGATGAATTGATTCCGCAAAGAATTATTACAGGTTATAGGATGGTAATTGATTTCCGTAAATTAAATAAGGCTACTAAAAAGGATCATTACCCCTTACCTTTTATCGATCAAATGCTAGAAAGATTATGCAAACATACACATTATTGCTTTCTAGATGGTTATTCTGGTTTCTCTCAAATACCTGTGTCAGCTAAAGATCAATCAAAGACCACTTTTACTTGCCCTTTTGGTACTTTTGCTTATAGACGTATGCCTTTTGGTTTATGCAATGCACCTGCTACCTTTCAAAGATGCATGATGGCTATATTCTCTGACTTTTGTGAAAAGATTTGTGAGGTTTTCATGGACGACTTTTCCGTCTATGGATCTTCTTTTTATGATTGCTTGAGCAACTTTGATCGAGTTTTGCAGAGATGTGAAGAAACTAATCTTGTCTTGAATTGGGAAAAGTGCCACTTTATGGTTAATGAAGGTATTGTCTTGGGGCATAAAGTTTATGAAAGAGGTATTGAAGTTGATAAAGCCAAGGTTGATGCTATTGAAAAGATGCCATGTCCCAAGGACATCAAAGTTATAAGAAGTTTCCTTGGTCACGGCGAATTTTATAGGAGGTTCATTCAGGACTTCTCAAAAATTCCTCGGCCTCTGACTAATTTATTACAAAAAGATATACCATTTGTCTTTGATGATGATTGTGTAGAAGCATTTGAAATACTTAAGAAAGCATTGATCTCTGCACCTATTGTTCAGCCACCTGATTGGAATTTACCCTTTGAAATTATGTGTGATGCTAGTGATTATGCTGTAGGTGCTATTCTAGGACAAAGAGTTGATAAGAAATTAAATGTTATCCATTATGCTAGTTAGACTCTAGACAATGTTCAAAGAAATTATGCTACTACTGAAAAAGAACTCTTAGTAGTTGTATTTGCTTGTGATAAGTTCAGACCTTATATTGTTGATTCTAAAGTAACTATTCACACTGATCATGCTGCTATTAAATATCTTATGGAGAAGAAATATGCTAAACCTAGGCTTATTAGATGGGTTCTCCTGTTACAAGAATTTGATTTGCATATTGTTGATAGAAAGGGAGCTGAGAACCCCGTTGCATACAACTTGTCTAGGTTAGAAAATGTTCTTAATGACCCACTACCTATTGATGATAGCTTTCCTGATGAACAATTAAATGTCATAAATACTTCTCGTAGTACTCCATGGTATGCTGATTATGCTAATTATATTGTTGCTAAATTTAGACCAGCTAGCTTCACATACCAGCAAAAGAAAAAGTTTTTCTATGATTTGAGACATTACTTTTGGGATGACCCACATCTTTATAAAGAAGGAGTAAATGGTGTTATTATACGTTGTGTACCTGAGCATGAACAGGAACCGATCCTATGCAAGTGTCACTCCGAAGCTTACAAAGGACACCACGAGGGAGATAGAACTGCACATAAGGTATTGCAATCTGGTTTTTATTGGCCTACTCTCTTCAAGGATGCCCGTAAGTTTGTCTTGTCATGTGATGAATGTCAAAGAATTGGTAATATTAGTAGACGTCAAGAAATGCCTATGAATTATTCACTTGTTATTGAACCATTTGATGTTTGGGGCCTTGATTATATGGGACCTTTTCCTGCCTCTAATGGGTATACACATATTTTAGTTGCTGTTGATTACGTTACTAAGTGGGTGGAAGCTATTCCAACTAGTAGTGTTGATCATAGCACCTCTATTAAAATTCTTAAAGAAGTTAATTTTCCGGGTTTGGAGTCCCTAGATATCTAATGATTGATGGTGGTTCACATTTTATTCATGGTGCTTTTCGTAAAATGCTTGCTAAATATGATGTTAATCATAGAATTGCATCTCCTTATCATCCACAGTCTAGTGGTCAAGTAGAATTGGGTAATAGAAAACTCAAATTAATTTTGCAAAAGACTGTCAATAGGTCTTGAAAGAATTGGTCCAAGAAACTTGATGATGCATTATGGGCCTATAGAACTGCATATAAAAATCCTATGGGTATGTCTCCGTATAAAATGGTTTATGGAAAAGCATATCACTTACCTCTCGAACTAGAACATAAGGCATATTGGGCTATTAAAGAGCTCAACTATGATTTCAAACTTGCCAGTGAGAAGAGGTTATTTGATATTAGCTCACTTGATGAATGGAGAACCCAAGCTTATGAAAATGCCAAGTTGTTTAAAGAAAAAGTTAAAAGAAGGCACGACAAAAGGATACAAAAGCGTGAGTTTAACGTAGGTGATTATGTATTGCTATACAACTCTCGTTTAAGATTTTTTGCAGGAAAACTTCTCTCTAAATGGGAAGGTCCCTACGTTATCGAGGAGGTCTATCGTTCCGGTGCCATAAAAATCAACTACTTCGAAGGCACAAATTCGAAGGTGGTGAACGGTCAAAGAATCAAACATTATATCTTAGGTAATCCCATAAATGTTGAAACCAATGTTATTGAAACCGTAACCCCGGAGGAATACATAAGGGACACTTTCCAGAACGTTTCAGACTCTGGAAAGTAATAGGTATGTGGTACAGTAAGTAAACCGACTCTAAAACAATTTTTAAGGCAATATTTCTCCGTTTTGGAACATTTTAGAAAAATAGAAAAATAAGTAGCAGTCCGGGAAGGACATGAGGGCCCCACGAGGGTGGAGGGCGTGCCCTACCCCCCTGGGCGCGCCCCCTACCTCGTGGGCACCTCGTGTGCCTTCCGGAGTCCGGTTTCTTGCACGATACGTATTTTGGTTGGTAAAAATTCCTTATATAATCTCCTGAAGTTTTTGACTCCCGTATCACGCAAATATCCTCTGTTCCTGTTTCGAGCTGTTCTCTGTCAGGGTTGTCAAGGACAGGCATCATGTCATCCCCCTCCTCCAACAATGGTGACAAAGATGCTTGGGTAATGAAGATAGAGCTGAAGAGGGAAGAACCCATGGAGATCAACAAGGATGAAGGGATCAAGAAGGCCACGGAGAACCAAGCTTCGGCAGCAGAAGACATCCTTCAACTTGATCACAATCTTCTTACCCCAACTGAGATTGAAGCTTTCAAGATGATTGAGTTAGCTCGTATTCAAAACAAGTATCTCACAAGTGAAAATATTTTGTTGAAGGAGCATATCGTTGCGTTCAAGGGCATTATCCGCAAGTTGGAGGACCTCTTACGCTCGATGTGCAACTATCCATCACCACCACCTTCTTCACCAACAAAGGAGACATGATCACATGGGTATGGGCACTCCCCTTGGCAACTGCCAAGCTTGGGGGAGGTGCACCGGTATCGTATCACCATCACACTCCTATCTTTACCGTTTTTCTTAGTTCAATCCTATTAGTAGTATCTTAATCTAGTCGAATAAAGTTTATGGCATGATCTAGTTTTGAGTTTTGCTTTATGATCTATCTATGTAATCGAGTCCGTGAGCTATATATAATAAAGATTAGTGTTGAGTCAAGGGCTTGATTATTTTGCCATGATCTTGAGTGAGTAAAAGAAAAGAAAAAGAGAAAAAGAATAAAAGAAAACAAAGAGTTCATATTGATCTTATTGAGAGTAATGACTTCACATAAAAAGAGTATGATGATTAAAAGTTATTGGGAGTTGGCAGACATAGCTTTGGTCATCGTTGCAATTAATAGGAAGTAATAAGGAAAGAGAGGTTTCACATATAAATATACTATTATTGACATCTTTTATGATTGGGAGCACTCATTAAAATATGACATGCTAAAGAGTTGATGTTGGACAAGAAAGACAACATAATGGGTCGTGTTTTCTTATATCTGAGATAAAATATGTTGTCTTGGATCCTCCAACATGTTGAGCTTGCCTTTCCCCCTCATGCTAGCCAAATTCTTAGCACCAAGTAGAGATACTACTTGTGCTTCCAAAAATCCTTAAACCAGTTTTGCCATGAGAGTCCACCATATCTACCTATGGATTGAGTAAGATCCGTCAAGTAAGTTGTCATCGGTGCAAAGCAATAAAAATTGCTCTCTAAATATGTATGACTTATTTGTGTGGGAGAAAATAAGCTTTATACGATCTTGTGATGTGGAAGAAATAAAAGTGACAGACTGCATAATAAAGTTTCATATCACAAGGGGCAATATAAAGTGACGTTCTTTCGCATTAAGATTTTGTGCATCCAACCATAAAAGCGCATGGCAACCTCTTCTTCCCTCTATGAAGGGCCTATCTTTTATTATTATCCTCTACTTTATGCAACAGTCATGGTGATCTTCACCTTTCCTTTTTCATTTTATCCTTTGGCAAACATAGTATGTTGGAAAGATCATGATAGATATATCTAACTGGATGTAGGGGAGCATGAGTTATTATTGTTGACATTACCCTTGAGGTAAAAGGTTGGGAGGCGAAACTATAAGCCCCTATCTTTCTCTGTGTCCGGCTAAAACTCCGTAACCACAAGTATTGCGTGAGTGTTAGCAATTATGAGAGACTAAATGATAGTTGAGTATGTGGACTTGCTTTTAAGCTCTGACATAGACTCTTTCCGATGTTATGATAAATTGCAATTGCTTCAATGACTGGGATTATAGTTTGTTGGTTCTCAATAAAGTTTATGATTCATACTTTTGCATTGTGATTAGATTATTACTTGAACATAAGAAATCATATGACAATATCTATATATGTTGCTGTTATGAGAATAATCATGATGCCTTCATGTCCGTATTTAATTTTTATCGACACCTCTTCCTCTAAACATTGGGACATATTTATCGTTATCGGCTTCCTCTTGAGGACAAGCGAGGTCTAAACTTGGGGGAGCTGATACGTCCATTTTGCATCATGCTGTTATATCGATATTTCTTGCATTATGGGCTGTTACTACACATTATGTCACAATACTTATGCCTATTCTCTCTTATTTTACAAGGTTTACATAAGGAGGGAGAATGCCGACAGCTGGAATTCTGGGCTGGAAAAGGAGCAAATATTAGAGACCTATTCTGCACAACTCCAAAAGTCCTAAAACTCCACGGAAGTCATTTTTGGAAATAATAATAAATATTCAGCAGAAGAAGTTCACCAAAGGGGCCCCACCTGTACACGAGGGTGGGGGGCGCGCCCCCTACCTCGTGGGCCCCCTGTTGGCTCTCCGATGGCCATCTTCTGCTATATGAGGTATTTCGTCGAGGAAAAAATCATAAGCAACCTTTCGGCACGAGACTCCGCCGCCACGAGGTGGAACCTGATGACCCACAAGTATAGGGGATCTATCATAGTCCTTTCGATAAGTAAGAGTGTCGAACCCAATGAGGAGCGGAAGGAAATGATAAGCGGTTTTCAGCAAGGTATTCTCTGCAAGTACTGAAATAAGTGGTAACAGATAGTTTTGTGATAAGATAAATTGTAACAAACAATAAGTAACAAAAGTAAATAAAGTGCAGCAAGGTGGCCCAATCGCAAAGGACAAGCCTGGACAAACTCTTATATAAGGAAAAGCGCTTTCGAGGACACATGGGAATATCGTCAAGCTAGTTTTCATCACGTTCATATGATTCGCGTTCGGTACTTTGATAATTTGATATGTGGGTGGACCGTGCTTGGGTGTTGTTCTTACTTGAACAAGCATCCCACTTATGATTAACCTCTATTGCAAGCATCTGCAACTACAACAAAAGTATTAAGGTAAAGCTAACCATAGCATGAAACATGTGGATCCAAATCAGCCCCTTACGAAGCAACGCATAAACTAGGGTTTAAGCTTCTGTTACTCTAGCAACCCATCATCTACTTATTACTTCCCAATGCCTTCCTCTAGGCCCAAATAATGGTGAAGTGTTATGTAGTCGACGTTCACATAACACCTCTAGAGGCTAGACAACATACATCTCATCAAAATATCGAACGAATACCAAATTCACATGACTACTAATAGCAAGACTTCTCCCATGTCCTCAGGAACAAACGTAACTACTCACAAAACATATTCATGTTCATAATCAGAGGGGTATTAATATGCATAAAGGATCTGAACATATGATCTTCGACCAAATAAACCAACTAGCATCAACTACAAGGAGTAAACAACACTACTAGCAACCTACTAGTACCAATCCCGGACTTGGAGACAAGAATTAGATACAAGAGATGAACTAGGGTTTTGATATGAGATGGTGCTGGTGAAGATGTTGATGGAGATTGCCCTCTCCCGATGAGAGGAGCATTGGTGATGACGATGGTGATGATTTCCCCCTCCCGGAGGGAAGTGTCCACGGCAGAATAGCTCTGCCGGAGCCCTGGATTGGTTCCGCCAAGGTTCCTCCTCATGGCGGCGGAGTTTCGTCCCGAAAGGTTGCTTATTATTTTTTCCTTGACGAAAGACCTCATATAGCAGAAGATGGGCATCGGAGAGCCAACAAGGGGCCCACGAGGTAAGGGGGCGCGCCCTGGGGGGTAGGGCGCGCCCCCACCCTCGTGGCCAGGTGGGCCCCCCTCTGGCAAACTTCTTCTGCTGGATATTTTTTATTATTTCCAAAAATGACTTTCGTGGAGTTTCAGGACTTTTGGAGTTGTGCAGAATAGGTCTATAATATTTTCTCCTTTTCCAACCCAGAATTCCAGCTGCTGGCATTCTCCCTCATTATGTAAACCTTGTAAAATAAGAGAGAATAGTCATAAGAATTGTGACCTAACGTGTAGTAACAGCCCATAATGCAATAAATATCGATATAAAAGCATGATGCAAAATGGACGTATCAACTCCCCCAAGCTTAGACCTCGCTTGTCCTCAAGGAAAGCCGATAACGATAAATATGTCCCTATGTTTAGAGGTAGAGGTGTCGATAAAAAATAAAATACGGACATGAAGGCATCATGATTATTCTCATAATAACAACATATATAGATATTGTCATATGATTTCTTATGCTCAAGTCATAATTCATTCACAAGGCAGAGTACAAATCATAAACTTTATTGAGAACCAACAAACTATAATCTCAGTCATTGAAGCAATTGCAATTTATCATAACATCAGAAAGAATCTATGTCAGAGCTTAAATGCAAGTCCACATACTCAACTATCATTTAGGCTTTCATAATTGCTAACACTCACGCGATACTTGTGGTTATGGAGTTTTAATCAGACACAGAGAAAGATAGGGGCTTATAGTTTTGCCTCCCAACCTTTTACCTCAAGGGTAACTTTAACAATAATAACTCATGCTCCCCTACATCCAATTGGATATATCTATCAGGATCTTTCCAACATACTGTGCTTGCCAAAGGATAAAAATATAAAAAGGAAAGGTGAAGATCACGATGACTCTTTCATAAGGTAGAAGATAATAATAAAGATAGGCCCTTCGCAGAGGGAAGCAGAGGTTGCCATGCGCTTTTAGGGTTGGATGCACAAAATCTTAATGCGAAAGAATGTCACTTTATATTTCCCCTTGTGATATGAACCTTTATTATGCAGTCCGTCGCTTTTATTTCTTACACATCACAAGATTGTATAAAGCTTTTTTCTCCCACACTAATAAGTCATACATATTTAGAGAGCAATTTTTATTGCTTTGCACCGATGACAACTTACTTGAAGGATCTTACTCAATCCATAGGTAGGTATAGTGGACTCTCATGGCAAAACTGGCTTAAGGGTTTTTGGAAGCACAAGTAGTATCTCTACTTAGTGCTGAGAATTTGGCTAGCATGAGGGGGAAGGCAAGCTCAACATGTTGGATGATCCATGACAACATACTTTATCTCAGATATAGGAAAACATAACCCATTACATTGTCTTCCTTGTCCAACGTCAACTCTTTAGCATGTCATATTTTAATGAGTGCTCCCAATCATAAAAGATGTCAATGATAATATTTTTATATGTGAGACCTCTCTTTCCTTATTACTTCCTATTAATTGCAACAATGACCAAAGCTATGTCTGCCAACTCCCAACAACTTTTAATCATCATACTCTTTTTATGTGAAGTCATTACTCTCAACAAGATCAATATGACCTCTTTGTTTCTATTTATTCTTTTTCTTCTTTTGTTTTATTCACTCAAGATCATGGCAAAATAATCAAGCCCTTGACTCAACACTAACCTTTATTATATAAATAGCCACTGTTCAAGATATCTTTCGATATTCCGATAAATCGGCCGATTTATCGCTTACCGTTGTCTGAACGGTAAGATAAATTGGCCGATAAATCAACCGATATGGCGATAACTTGGCTGATATGCCGATAAACTGACCGATTTACCCCTTATCATGGGTCGGCCGATAAGTTCCCAATAAGCGATATCCCTAACAGTGTAAATAGCTCACGGACTCGATTACATAGAGAGATCAAAAAGAAAAACTCAAAACTAGATCATGCCATAAGCTTTATTCTACTAGATCAAGATACTACTAATAGGATCGAACTTAAGAAAAACGGTAAAGTAGGAGTGTGATGGTGATACGATACCGGGGCACCTCCCCCAAGCTTGGCAGTTGCCAAGGGGAGTGCCCATACCCATGTGATTATGCCTGCTTCTTTGTTGGTGAAGAGGGTGGTGGTGATGATGGATAGTCACACATTGAGCGTAAGAGGTCCTCCAGCTTGCGGATAATGCCCTTGAGTGCAACAATATGCTCCTTCAACAAAATATTTTCACTTGTGAGATACTTGTTCTGTATACGAGCTAACTCAAATATCTTGAAAGCTTCGATCTCAGTTGGGGTAAGAAGATTATGATCAAGTTGAAGGATGTCTTCCGCTGCCGGAACTTGATCCTCCGAGGCCTTCTCGATCCTATCATCCTTGTTGATCTTCATGGGTTCTTCCCTCTTCAGATCTATCTTCATTAGCCAAGCATCATTGTCACCATTGTTGGAGGAGGGGACGACATGATGCCTAGCCTTAAAAATCCTGATAGAAAACAGCTCGAAACAAGAACAGAGGATATTTGCGTGATACAGGAGTCAAAACCTTCGGGAGAATATATAATGAATTTTTACCGACCAAAATATGTATCATGCAAGAAAACGGAATCCGAAAGGCACACGAGGTGCCCACGAGGTAGGGAGGCGCGCCCAGGGGGGTAGGGCGCGCCTTCCACCCTCGTGGGGCCCTCGTGTCCTTCCCGGACTGCTACTTATTTTTCTATTTTTCTAAAAATTCCAAAACGGAGAAATATTGCCTTAAAAATTGTTTTGGAGTTGGTTTACTTACCATACCACATACCTATTCCTTTTCGGAGTCTGAAACGTTATGGAAAGTGTCCCTTATGTATTCCTCCGGGGTTATGGTTTCAATAACATTGGTTTCAACATGTATAGGATTACCTAAGATATAATGTTTAATTCTTTGACCGTTCACCACCTTCGGATTTGTGCCTTCGAAGTTGTTGATTTCTATGGCACCAGAACGATAGATCTCCTCGATAATGTAAGGGCCTTCCCATTTAGAGAGAAGTTTTCCTGCAAAAAATCATAAACGAGAGTTGTATAGCAATACATAATCACCTACGTTAAACTCGCGCTTTTGTATCCTTTTGTCATGCCATCTTTTAACTTTTTCTTTAAACAACTTGGCATTTTCATAAGCTTGGGTTCTCCATTCATCAAGTGAGCTAATATCAAATAACCTCTTTTCACCGGCAAGTTTGAAATCATAATTGAGCTCTTTAATAGCCCAATATGCCTTATGTTCTAGTTCGAGAGGTAAGGGACATGCTTTTCCATAAACCATTTTATACGGAGACATACCCATAGGATTTTTATATGCAGTTCTATAGGCCCATAATGCATCATTCAAGTTTTCTTGGACCAATTCTTTCTAGATCTATTGACAGTCTTTTGCGAAATTAATTTGAGCTCTCTGTTACTCAATTCTACTTGACCACTAGACTGTGGGTGATAAGGAGATGCAAATCTATGGATTAACATTCATATTAGCAAGCATTTTACGGAAAGGCACCATGAATAAAATGTGAACCACCATCAGTCTTTAAATATCTAGGGACTCCAAACCTCGAAAAAATAACTTCCTTAAGCATTTTAATAGAAGTGTTATGATCAACACTACTAGTTGGAATAGCTTCTACCCACTTTAGTAACGTAAATCAACAACAACTAAAAATATGTGTATAACCATTAGTGGCAGGAAAAGGTCCCATATAATCAAAGCCCCAAACATCAAATGGTTCAATAACGAGTGAATAATTCATAGGGATTTCTTGACGTCTACTAATACGACCAATTCTTTGGCAGTTATCACAAGATACGACAAACTTACAGGCATCCTTGAAGAGAGTTGGCCAAGAAAAACCGGATTGCAATACCATATGTGCAGTTCTATCTCCAGCGTGGTGTCCTCCATAAGCTTCAGAGTGGCACTTTCGTAGGATCCATTCCTGTTCATGCTCATGTACACAACGTCTAATAACACCATCTACTCCTTTATAAAGATGTGGGTCATCCCAAAATTAATGTATCAAATCATAGAAAAACTTTTTCTTTTGCTGGTATGTGAAACTAGGCGGTATGAATTTAGTGACAATGTAATTAGCATAATCAGCATACCAAGGAGTACTACGAGAAATATTTATAACATTTAGTTGTTCATCAAGAAAGCTATCATCAGTAGGTAGTGGGTCATCAAGAACATTTTCTAACCTAGACAAGTTGTATGCAACGGGGTTCTCAGCTCCCTTTCTATCAACAATATGCGAATCAAATTCTTGTAGCAAGAGAACCCATCTAATAAGTCTAGGTTTAGCATCTTTATTTTCCATCAGGTATAGTTACTTTAGAATCAACAATATAAGGTCTAAACGTATCACAAGCAAATACAACTGCTAAGAATTACTTTTCAGTAGTAGCATAATTTCTTTGAGCATTGTCTAAAGTTTTACTAGCATAATGGATAACATTTAATTTCTTATCAGCTCTTTGCCCTAGAACAGCACGTACAGCATAATCACTAGCATCACACATAACTTCAAAGGGTAAATTCCAATCAGGTGGCTGGACAATAGGTGCAGAGATCAATGCTTTCTTAAGTATTTCAAATGCTTCTACACAATCATCATAAAAAACAAATGGTATATCTTTTTGTAATAAATTAGTCAGAGGCCGAGAAATTTTCGAGAAGTCCTTAATGAACCTCCTATAAAATCTAGCATGACCAAGGAAACTTCTTATACCTTTGATGTCCTTGGGACATGGCATCTTTTCAATAGCATCAACCTTGGATTTATCAACTTCAATACCTCTTTCAGAAACTTCATGCCCCAAGACAATACCTTCATTAACCATAAAGTGGCACTTTTCCCAATTCAAGACAAGGTTAGTTTCTTCACATCTCTCCAAAACTTAATCAAGATTGCTCAAGCAATCATCAAAAGAAGATCCATAGACGGAAAAGTCGTCCATGAAAACCTCACAAATCTTTTCACAAAAGTCAGAAAATATAGCCGTCATGCATCTTTGAAAGGTAGCAGGTGCATTACATAAACCAAAAGGCATACGTCTATAAGCAAAAGTACCAAAAGGGCATGTAAAAGTAGTCTTTGATTGATCCTTAGCCGACACAGGTATTTGAGAGAAACCAGAATAACCATCTAGAAAGCAATAATGTGTATGTTTGCATAATGTTCCTAGCATTTGATCAATAAAAGGTAAGGGGTAATGATCCTTTTTAGTAGCTTTATTTAATTTACGGAAATCAATTACCATCCTATAACCTGTAATAATTCTTTGCGGAATCAATTCATCTTTATCATTAGGAACAACAATAATACCTCCCTTCTTAGGGACACAATGGACAGGACTCACCCACTGACTATCAGCAACGGAGAAATTATACCTGCCTCCAGAAGCTTTAGTATTTCTTTTCTTACCACTTCTTTCATCTTAGGATTAAGCCTTCGTTGATGACCATAGACTGGTTTGGCATCTTCTTCCAAATTTATTTTATGTTGACATAGAGTGGGACTAATGCCCTTAACATCATCAAGAGTATATCCAATAGCAGCACAATGCTTCTTCAGAGATTTCAATAATCTCTCTTCTTCATGCTCTGAAAGGTTAGCACTAATAATAACAGGATATATCTTCTTTTCATCAAGATAAGCATATTTAAGACTATCAGGTAACGGTTTAAGTTCAAACACGGGATCACCCTTGGGTGGAGGAGGATCCCCTAACATTTCAACAGGCAAATTGTGTTTCAGAATAGGTTCCTGTTTAAAGAATACTTCATCTATTTCCCTTCTTTCATTCATAAACATATCATTCTCATGGTCTAGCAAATATTGTTCTAAAGGGTCACTAGGAGGTATGGCAATAGAAGCAAGACCAATAATTTCATCCTTACTAGGCAATTCTTCTTCACGGTGTTGTCTACAAAATTTAGAGAAATTAAACTCATGAGTCATATCACTCAAACCAATAGTAACAACATTCTTTTCGCAGTCTATCTTAGCATTAACAGTGTTCAAGAAGGGTCTACCATATATAACGGGACAAAAGCTATCTTATGGGGAACCAAGAACAAGAAAATCAGCAGGATATTTAGTTTTCCCACACAAGACTTCAACATCTCTAACAATTCCCATTGGTGAAATAGTATCTCTATTGGCAAGTTTAATTGTAACATCAATATCATCTATCTCAGCAGGTGCAATATCATGCATAATTTCTTTGCATAAGTCATAAGGTATTGCACTAACACTAGCACCCATATCACATAAGCCATGATAACAATGATCTCCTATTTTAACAGAAATAACAGGCATGCCTACCACCGGTCTATGTTTATCTTTAGCATAGGGTTTGGCAATTCTAGCAGTTTCACCGCAGAAATGAATACCATGCCCATCAATATTATCAGCCAAGAGATCTTTAATAATAGCAATATTAGGTTCAACTTTTACTTGCTTAGGAGGTGTATAAGTTCTGATATTACTTTTACGAACAACAGTTGAAGCTTTAGCATGCTCCTTTATTCTAACAGGGAAAGGTGGTTTCTCAACATAAGAAGTAGGAACAATAGGATCATTATAAGTGACAGTTTTTCTTCAACTTTAGTAGGTGCAGCTACTTTTACTTCTAAGGGAGGATGATATTTAAACCACTTCTCCTTGGGGAGGTCAACATAAGTAGCAAAAGATTCACAAAAAGAAGCTACTATCTCAGAGTCAAGTCCATATTTAGTGCTAAATTTACGGAAAACATCTGTATCCATAAAAGACTTAACACAATCAAACTTAGGTGTCATACTTGACTCCTTACCTTCGTCGAGATCCCAATCTTCAGAGTTGCGTTTAATTCTATCCAATAAATTCCATTTGAATTCAATAGTCTTCATCATAAAAGAGCCAGCACAAGAAGTATCGAGCATGATGCAATTGTTTTCAGAAAGCCGAGCATAAATTTTTTGAAGAATTATTTCTCTTGAGAGCTCGTGATTGGGCATGAATAGAACATTGATTTAAGCCTCCCCAAGCTTGAGCGATGCTTTCTCCTTCGCGAGGGCAAAAATTATTTATATAATTGCGATCACGATGAACAAGATGCATAGGATAATACTTATGATGAAATTCCAACTTCATTCGTTTATAGTTCCATGATCCCGTATCATCACATAGCCTATACCATGTCGATGCATCCCCCTTCAAAGATAAAGGGAAGACCTTCTTCTTAACAACATCATCGGGTATACCTGCAAGCTTAAATAATCCACAAACTTCATCTACATAGAGTAGATGTTCATCAGGATGCTTTGTTCCATCTCTTGTAAAAGGGTTATAAAGCAGTTTTTCTAACATACCCAAAGGAACTTCAAAGGGAATAATTTCATTTTCAGTAGGTTCAGTAGGTTGAGGAGCAATTCTTTGCTCTACTAGTCGGGGTGAAGATACCCCGAACAAGCCCCTCAGAGGATTACTTTCCATAGTAACAAGTGACAGTAAATTTCAGCACACTATATAAATTTTTCCTTACCAAATTCCACCTACCAAAGGCGCTTCACTCCCCGGCAACAGCGCTAGAAAAGAGTCTTGATGACCCACAAGTATAGGGGATCTATTGTAGACCTTTCGATAAGTAAGAGTGTCGAACCCAACGAGGAGCGGAAGGAAATGATAAGCGGTTTTCAGCATGGTATTATCTGCAAGTACTGAAATAAGTGGTAACATATAGTTTTGTGATAAGATAAATTGTAACGAACAACAAGTAACAGAAGTAGATAAAGTGCAGCAAGGTGGCCCAATCCTTTTTGTAGCAAAGGACAAGCCTGGACAAACTCTTATATAAGGAAAAGCGCTCCCGAGGACACATGGGAATATCGTCAAGCTAGTTTTTATCACGTTCATATGATTCGCGTTCGGTACTTTGATAATTTGATATGTGGGTGGACCGTGCTTGGGTGCTGTTCTTACTTGAACAAGCATCCCACTTATGATTAACCTCTATTGCAAGCATCCGCAACTACAAAAAAAGTATTAAGGTAAACCTAACCATAGCATGAAACATGTGGATCCAAATCAGCCCCTTACGAAGCAGCGCATAAACTAGGGTTTAAGCTTCTGTCACTCTAGCAACCCATCATCTACTTATTACTTCCCAATTCCTTCCTCTAGGCCCAAATAATGGTGAATTATTATGTAGTCGACGTTCACATAACACCACTAGATGCTAGACAACATACATCTCATCAAAATATCGAACGAATACTGAATTCACATGACTACTAATAGCAAGACTTCTCCCAAGTCCTCAGGAACAAACGTAACTACTCACAAAGCATATTCATGTTCATAATCAGAGGGGTATTAATATGCATAAAGGATCTAAACATATGATGTTCCACCAAATAAACCAACTAGCATCAACTACAAGGAGTAATCAACACTACTAGCAACCTACTAGTACCAATCCCGGACTTGGAGACAAGAATTGGATACAAGAGATGAACTAGGGTTTTGAGATGAGATGGTGCTGGTGATGATGTTGATGGAGATTACCCTCTCCCGATGAGAGGAGCGTTGGTGATGATGATGGTGATGATTTCCCCCTCCCGGACGAAAGTGTCCCCGGCAGAACAGCTCTGCCGGAGCCCTAGATTGGTTCTGCCAAGGTTCCGCCTCGTGGCGGCGGAGTTTCTTTCCGAAAGGTTGCTTATGATTTTTTCCTCGACGAAAGACCTCACATAGCAGAAGATGGGCATCGGAGAGCCAACAGGGGGCCCACGAGGTAGGGGGGCACGCCCCCCACCCTCGTGGCCAGGTGGGTCCCCCTCTGGTGAACTTCTTCCGCTGGATATTTTTTATTATTTCCAAAAATGACTTTCGTGGAGTTTCAGGACTTTTGGAGTTGTGCAGAATAGGTCTCTAATATTTGCTCCTTTTCCAGCCCAGAATTCCAGCTGCCGGCATTCTCCCTCCTTATGTAAACCTTGTAAAATAAGAGAGAATAGTCATAAGAAATGTGACATAACGTGTAGTAATAGCCCATAATTCAATAAATATCGATATAAAAGCGTGATGCAAAATGGACGTATCAGTACCTTGGCGGAACAAATCTAGGGCTCCGGCAGAGCTGTTTTGCCGGGGACACTTCCCTCCAGGAGGGGGAAATCATCGCCATCGTCATCACCAATGCTCCTCTCATCGGGAGAGGGCAATCTCCATCAACATCTTCACCAGCACCATCTCATCTCAAAACCCTAGTTCATCTCTTGTATCCAATTCTTGTTTCCAAGTCCGGGATTGGTACTAGTAGGTTGCTAGTAGTGTTGATTACTCCTTGTAGTTGATGCTAGTTGGTTTATTTGGTGGAAGATCATATGTTCATATCCTTTATGCATATTAATACCCCTCTGATTATGAACATGAATATGCTTTGTGAGTAGTTACGTTTGTTCCCGAGGACATGGGAGAAGTCTTGCTATTAGTAGTCATGTGAATTTGGTATTCGTTCAATATTTTGATGAGATGTATGTTGTCTAGCCTCTAGTGGTGTTATGTGAACGTCGACTACATAACACTTCACCATTATTTAGGCCTAGAGGAAGGCATTGGGAAGTAATAAGTAGATGATGGGTTGCTAGAGTGACAGAAGCTTAAATCCTAGTTTAGGCGTTGCTTCATAAGGGGCTGATTTGGATCCATATGTTTCATGCTATGGTTAGGTTTACCTTAATACTTTTGTTGTAGTTGCGGATGCTTGCAATACAGGTTAATCATAAGTGGGATGCTTGTTCAAGTAAGAAGAGCACCCAAGCACCGTTCCACCCACATATCAAATTATCAAAGTACCAAACGCGAATCATATGAGCATGATGAAAACTAGCTTGACGATATTCCCATGTGTCCTCGGGAGCGCTTTTCCTTATATAAGAGTTTGTCCAGGCTTGTCTTTTGCTACAAAAAGGATTGGGTGTAACGCCCTCGATGCGGCTATATCTCCCACGTGTCGAAGCATGACTTAGAGGCATAACCGCATTGAAAGAAATGTCGCAAGTGACGCAATCTTAACACAACCCATGTAATACATAAGGGAAAGAGATACATAGTTGGCTTACAATCGCCACTTCACGCAATACCTGAATAAAGCATTACAACATCCAAATACAATCAAGGTCCGACTACGGAACCAAAATAAAAGAAGAACCCCAAATGTGGCAAAGTCCCCGATCGACCCCAACTGGGCTCCACTACTAATCAACTAGAACGAAACAACACAAAGGACCAGATCTTCATCGAGCTCCTCCTGAGCTTGGTTGCGTCACCTGCACGGACTCATCGGCACCTGCAAGCTGGTTTTGGAAGTATCTGTGAGCCACAGGGACTCAGCAATCTCGCACCCTCGCGATCAAGACTATTTAAGCTTATAGGAAGGGTAAAAGGTATGAGGTGGAGCTGCAACAAGCGACTAGCATATATGGTGGCTACATACGCAAATGAGAGCGAGAAGAGAAGGCAAAGCACGGTTGATAAAAGTATTATCAAGAAGTGATCCTAAAACAACCTACGTCAAGCATAACTCCAACACCGCGTTCACTTCTCGGACTCCGCCGGAAAGAGACCATCATGGTAACACACACGGTTGAAGCATTTTAATTAAGGTCAACTTCAGGTTTTCTACAACCGAACATTAAAAAATTCCCATCTGCCCATAACCGCGGGCACGGCTTTCGAAATTTCAAATCCCTGCAGGGGTGTCCCAACTTAGCCCATCACAAGCTCTCATGGTCAACGAAGGATATTCCTTATAGCGGGAAGACCCAATCAGACTCGGAATCCCAATTACAAGACATTTCGACAATGATAAAACAAATCCAGCAACACCGCCCGAATGTGCCGACAAATCCCGATAGGAGCTGCACATATCTCATTCTCAGGGCACACTCAGATTTTCTAAACTTCCGCTAGGCCAGCCCAGAGTTGCCCCTGGTGGCCACCAGCGGCTAACGAGGTGGACCAACACTCAGAGGAGCACTGGTCCAGGGGGGGGTTAAATAAGATGACCCTTAGGAGCGCGACTCCCAAGGGAAAAGAAAAGGACTAGGTGGAAAATGGTAAAACCAATATTGGGCATTGCTGGAAGAGTTTTATTCAAGGCGAACTGTCAAGGGGTTCCCATTATTACCCAACCGTATAAGGAACGCAAAATCCGGGAACATAACACTGATATGACGGAAACTAGGGCGGCAAGAGTGGAACAAAACACCAGGCATAAGGCCGAGCCTTCCACCCTTTACCAAGTATATAGATGCATCAATTAAATAAGAGATATTGTGATATCCCAACAAGTAAACATGTTCTAACAAGGAACAATATCTCCATGTTCCAACAAGGAACAAACTTCAATCTTCACCTGCAACTAACAACGCTATAAGAGGGGCTGAGCAAAGTGGTAACATAGCCAAACAACGGTTTGCTAGGACAAGGTGGGTTAGAGATTTGGTTCAACAATATGGAAGGCATGATAAGCAAGTGGTAGGTATCGCAGCATAGGCATAGCAAAAGAGCGAGCAACTAGCAAGCAAAGATAGAAGTGATTTCGAGGGTATGGTCATCTTGCCTGAAATCCCGCAAGGAAGAAGAACGAGTCCATGAAGAAGACAAACAGACATAGATGAACAGATCCTCACAACACGACGTTACCGGAACCAACCCGAAGAAGCAACACCAGAAAGAAGCAAACACCATAGTAAACAAGCACCAAAAAAGCATGACATGATGCACAACCAAATATGATGCATGTCCGGTTTAAAGATACATGGCATGGCAAAGTGTACAAACAAAACTACAAATTAAGTGGAGCTCAATATGCAACTCGTTGCATATTGACGGAACACCACATCAATTATTTAGTTCTCTCTCGGTTAGGTACTCAACAATATTAAATGTTGGTTAACATGGCAAGAGGTGAATCATAACAAAACTATACCATTTAAAAAATTTAAATGGGGCCGGATATAACAAACAACAAATCCGGTAAATCCCCACGTGCATTTAGTAATTAATGCAAACAACCGTTTTAAACATTTTAATTGTTGTTATCATGATGCGGATGACATGTGCAAGTTTTATGCAATATTTATGAAAAAGTTGATAAGAGCATTTTATTGAAGCATTTGTCACCGTGGTAGAAAGAAAGGGTGCCACGACAACGAAATGGAAATGGTGCCATGGCAACATTCCGGTTCCAATAACTCGATTGAGATGCCGGTGAAAAGAAAGTGTGACGGGAGCGAGTCACGCAAGGATGGTGGGGTGATCCCGGATACCAGGTTCCCACGGGTCGATGGTATGGCTAACGAGGGGAGACGTGTAATGACAACTCGGACACGGTGCAAACGCGGAAATCACATACAACATGCATTTGTCCATGGTGGTTGGTCCAGCAGTTATACCTTCCAAGGATGCATTTCGAGGCGGAACGAGTCGGTGCAAAGTAGAGGAAGTAGACATTCTCGCGACGGTAGAGGAAGTAGTGGTACACGTCTCAGAGAAGGACTTGACGCATTCGATGTTTCCGAGGGCGACGGTAGGGGAACTTGGCATTAGTGCTACGCGGGTCTTCGGTGACGGTCGATGTACATGGCAAACGTAGAGGTACTATGCTTCGGTAGTCGTGGTACTTGGCGATAGTAGTGTTACAAGGGTTGTAGCCGGCCTTGTTGGTTCATCGTGTAGTCGTAAACGTTCCGTAGATGTTCATGTCGTCGAAACCGTTCGGATCTTGGAGTGATGGTAGTCGTTCACTGGGCGGTCTCGACGGATTCAAAAGGGTACTTGGCGGTCTGTCGTGGTTCTTGGCGATGTTCCCTGTTCAATGGTCGTTCGACTTGGCGTCCCAGCCCGTAGTTGTTCGGACATCATGGAAGAGCTTGACGCTCACGGGGTTTCGGTCTCGACAAGAGAAGGCAGCGGGGCAACATCCTTGACGGACGCAGCTTGTGCAGGGGAACCATGGCGAGGCTGAAGGTGGGGTCTCGAGCAAGAGGTGTCCACACCTGGAGTAGAGGAGGTGGTCGACGTCGTGCACGAGGCGAGGTCGATGAAGGTCGCGGGTTGAGGGTGCTGCAGGCGGGAGCGGCTGAAGATGGTGGGGGAGCCACACAGCTCGACGGAAGCAGGGGCAACGGAGCTCGCGCATCGGGCATGGACACTGGACGAGGAGAGGCTTGGCAGCCGTTCTGGAGCAGGGAAGCAGAAGGGGCGACGGGCCATGGGCGGCAACAAAGGCAGGGTAGAGCAGAGGGGACGACGGGCGTCGGTGAGATGGTGCAGGGCAGGTCGGGTCGCCGGCGCCGGTGCCATGGCCGGAGGCGACGTGGCTCCGGTGGCACAGTGTCTGGCAGGGCCCCGTCGGCAGCCTCCGGCGAAGGAGCCGAATGGTGGTGGGGCGACGGCGGCACTGGAGGGACGGGGGAAGGGAGCGAGGCGGCAGAGTGGGGGGTGCTGGTGCAGGAGCTCCTCTCATTGTGCGAAGCATGTGGCGGCGCTAGGAGAACGAGAGGGGGAGGGTCGTGGGAATCATGCAAGAGAGACGAGGGAGATGGGGATCGGGCTGTGTGCGTTGTGCTCTACTGGCGGCTAGGGTTAGATAAAAAGGGTGCGGCTGGCCTTGGTGGTCTACGCTGGAAGAATGGGCCGGCCTGGGAAAGGATGGCCTCGGGTGGGCCGGCGTGAGAGGTTGGGAGGCCAAGGAGGCCGGCGGCGCAAACTCTCTCTCCCTCCCTTATTAACTTCTATTTGTTGCAAAAACAGAAATAGAGAGAAAAGTACAGAGGGTTAGGTGACGAAGTAGGGATGGAGGAACATATTTCTGGAAAACATGAAATATGTCCGATTTAATCAAATTAGTTTGGGAATTTTTACAGACTATAAATTTAAACATGTTCGAATTTAATTCAAACTTGCATGAATTTATAACCTAACCAAACTGAAGCCAAATGGGCTTAAATTTTATAGGATGACCCTACATAATAAATATGATTTATGGGCAAAAGATGAACATTTATTTGAGCAAATCTATTTGCAACTCAAATAAATAGAGAAAAGGAAAAAAGGAAGTGGCATAGGGATTTGAAACTTGGGTGAAACCAAGTTGGAAGTGAGCATGGGGTTGATGGAAGGATCAAGAGAAGAACAGAAGTTGCAGTGCACACGAGCAACTAAATTAAACAAACACAACAATGGTATGGAGAAGATGCATGATGCAAAATAAAACAAACATCACAAGCGAGCAAGCACGCATGAACATGGTGGATGCAAAAGCACATGGCAACATACATGAAGATGGAAAGCCAAGGTGAAAATAAAAGATAACACAAGCATGATGATGCAACAATTTAAGATAACACACAGTGACAAGGAGAAACATGGACGGCGTCTGGAGCATCGGTCTTGGGGCGTTACAACACTCCACCACTACGAGAGGATCTCGTCCCGAGATCTAGAATGGCACCGGAGGGAAAACGGAAGGGAAAGAGAAGAGGGAAGACTAAGTTGCTTCTTTGACCAATGAGTGAAAACAAAGAACCTTGAAAATGTTAAGCCATATCGAGAAAAGAATACAACGAAGATAAATGAAGTTGAAAGCACTCCGGTAGGGAAGAGGAACAAGGAATTACAAATTCGGACAGCACTTCGGTTGAAAAGAGATGAAAGACTTGATAAAATGAAAGAGCTTGAGCAAAGGGGCACAACACTCCGGTTAAAAGGATAAGCATGACAAGGACAAGAAGAAGGTTTGAAGAGAGCAGCAACACAATTCCTCCGGGAGGGAGAGAAATAGAAGATAGATGGTTAAAATAAAAGAATGGAGAAGAAAATGCCAACTTCTGCCACAAAAGAGTTTGAAAAAGCATCTTTAGGAGAAGGGTCGAACGGAGTTGTTGGAACATCAACAATGAAAGGAATACGCTTGATATGGTCTTATGGAATACATCTCAAATTATGAGGTGACAACCAGCCACTCACGGGAAGAAGAATTGGATTGATATGAACAAGGAGACGAGAAAACTATTTCACCGGGAGAATAAAAGAAGAACTTGGGTCACTTATGAGCACCATAGATAGCAACAATCCTTAGGGAAGGCTTTTGGTGAAAAATAACCCAAAATACTTCCAACGAAGAGGTTGATGGATTTAAAATATCTCATACTTGATAACTTGTGAATCATGAAAACATGAACTCAAATTATCAAGAATGACATAATACCACCCCCAATGATATGGAAGAAAGAATTGCACTCCGAATTGCAAAATGAAGAATGCTTGAGCTCCTTAAAAGAATCTCGATGAAAACTTTGAGAAGGAATTAAATCCTTGATGAACCATCACGTAGAACCTTCATGAAGAACTCCGGTAATAAAAGAATGATCCAAAATAATTGAATGATGAAAAGAATAAGATTGAAGCCTTGCAATGATTTAGATAGAGATCTCCGTGATAATATAATTGAAAGAGGTTGGAACTCCGGGAAAAAGAGAAGTTGAAACAATTAAAGCCGAGAATTTGATGAGCCTCCAGAATAAGGAATTGAATATACTCGATGAAACAAGAATAAGAATTACATTATGCGTATCCTTCACCAATTAAATTGATGACGAGCAAACGGATTTGGCATAGTACTTATTCTCGAAAAAAGGATTAGAATAGATATAGCGCAACTTGAGAATGTCTTCGTTGATCCCCCGGTAGGATGACATAACGGATGAATTGATACAAAAATAAAGGAAGGGAAATCTTGAACGAACCACCATAAGAATTGAAAAAGAGCGAAGTAAAGGGATGAATCACCGGGTAAGAATTGTGAAATGAATGACGATACTTGAGATAATCTAGATACATGAGAACGAAGGGATCATGACTGATTAGAGATCACTTGAACGATGCACCGTTAAGATTGGAGAATGATGACTGAAAGCTGAGAATGAATAAATCTGAGATGATGGACTCCAAAGGAAGGAAAAGAATTTTCACGATCAAAACAATTATGAGAGGATGGCCTTGAACTAGAACCACGAATCTCTGAGAGAACGGATAAGATATGGAGGTAAAACTCTTCTTCGGTCTTCAAATCTCCGAGAATGACGACGAGAAACACCACCATAAATTATTTAGAAACTCCGGAAGAATCAAAATGAAGAGGTTGAGCCAACGATGAAAAGAATTGATAGATCTTGGAGAAGTACATCTGACTGATGAAAATTCATTCTTACGTCAAAATTTGAAAAGAATTTGGGAGTAACTCCGGGAAAAATTAGAAGAGCCAGGTAAGATCCTGGGAGAAGACTTTTGGGTTAGGGCCCACTGAAAAGAAACACCGTTGAAATGATTACTTGAAAAAGGAGAATGCACCGGTTGAATTAAATGGTTTGAATAAGATAACATTCTCGAAAGATCTTGAACGGATTGAGAATGGAAACAAATCATCCGAGATATTTTCAGCACTCCGGAACAACAGAATAGCGCGAGGTGAATGATAAAGAGGTGCACCGGTAAGAAAAGGTATTTGAAACAAGGAAAAAGCATATGATCCACAAAGCTCGACTTGGTTCCACCGGAGAAGAAAAAATGAATAATGGTGAACTAGAAGCTCCGTTAGAATCTTCATGAGAAACATCGGATAAGAATGGAGAGACTTCCATCGATAAAATGGATAGTTGAATAAGAAATCTGAGTCCTTGAAGAAAAAGGGTGGGTGGGTGGGAAAAAACACAAAAGCAACTTGGAGACGGATGAAACAAACACCGTTGAGAAGAACTGATACTTGATCTTGCGGATGTTGAAATGATCGGATCCACTTGAAGAGAAGCACACTGGTGAAAATGATTGACATGACAAACTCGATGATCGAGAAGGATTAGTATTCACATAGGAATATGAGAACACCGTTTAGGAAAGGTATGGAATCACACTTGACATCGAAGCAACTCGAATACACAACTCAAACAAAACAAAGGATTGGCTTGCGAAATAAGCCGGAACAAACATATGATAGAGATTTCGCCCGAAGTTTTCATGGTGGGGCCTACACGGGCTCGATCGTACAGCACCATCATGTACAAGGCGGTGCACATGACATACGAAGCGTCTCCGAGTCGGCTTGGCCAAGGACTCTTTAAGACACAACGAGACCACTTTAAAACCAACCGTGAATAGGAGGACCACTAGACGTCGAACCCCAATTTCATATCATACATCTGTCAGAAATATATCTTAAAAGCTACTTGAATTCCCACTTATAAACTCCCGAAATTTTCCGGTTATGCAATCAGGTGTTGGAGATACAGGGGAAGCATAATATCTCACCCAAAACTAACAAATCCTACATCCAGCTGTATCCATCCTTCAACACATAACCAAAAAACCTTCAGAAATCATCTACCTCAACCTTCGAAAAGCATCCGTTAAACAAGTTATGGCAATACTCCCGAACTCCCGCCCCAGTATTGGGTGGCGTCGAGGTTATCTCACCAACGAACTGCATAAAAGAGATTTTTGATGTCGGCGAACTAAACTCAGGTATTCTAGAACTGCAACGATAAAATTGTGACGACAACACCTCGGAGCTCAACTCCCCGGGACACTGCCACAACCCCTAAATGTCAGGAGGCACCAAGAACAATGTTCTCGTCATAAAACCATCGGAATGATTCCAAGATACCCGCATCATCCTAAATTCTTTTTTAGTGAAATTTGAGAAGAGAAGTGTCGAAACTCTACGTCAGGATGCCTTACTAGAGCGATGAAGGGACTGGGGAGTAAAAAGAATTCCTAAACTCTCCGATATATAATTCCTAAATGACTCAAAACATTTTTCTAGACTCAACAATGGCTGCTAAAAATGATCAAGCAGTGGGGGCTCCTAAGGTCGGGGAAGGCTCTGATTACCAGCTTATAACGCTCTCGATGTGGCTATATCTCCCATGTGTCGAAGCACGACTTAGAGGCATAACCGCATTGAAAGCAATGTCGCAAGTGAGGTAATCTTCACACAACCCATGTAATACATAAGGGAAAGAGATACATAGTTGGCTTACAATCGCCACTTCACGCAATACATGAATAAAGCATTACAACATCCAAATACAATAAAGGTCCGACTACGGAACCAAAATAAAAGAAGAACCCCAAATGTGACAAAGTCCCCGATCGACCCCAACTGGGCTCCACTACTAATCAACTAGAACGAAACAACATAAAGGAAAAGATCTTCATCGAGCTCCTCCTGAGCTTGGTTGCGTCACCTGCACGGACTCATCGGCACCTGCAAGCTGGTTTTGGAAGTATCTGTGAGCCACAGGGACTCAACAATCTCACACCCTCGCGATCAAGACTATTTAAGCTTATAGGAAGGGTAAAAGGTATGAGGTGGAGCTGCAGCAAGCGACTAGCATATATGGTGGCTACATACGCAAATGAGAGCGAGAAGAGAAGGCAAAGGACGGTCGATAAAAGTATGATCAAGAAGTGATCCTAAAACAACCTACGTCAAGCATAACTCCAACACCGTGTTCACTTCCCGGACTCCGCCGGAAAGAGACCATCACGGTAACACACGCGGTTGAAGCATTTTAATTAAGGTCAACTTCAGGTTTTCTACAACCGGACATTAAAAAATTCCCATCTGCCCATAACCGCGGGCACGGCTTTCGAAATTTCAAATCCCTACAGGGCTGTCCCAACTTATCCCATCACAAGCTCTCACAGTCAACAAAGGATATTCCTTCTAGCGGGAAGACCCGATCAGACTCGGAATCCCGGTTACAAGACATTTCGACAATGATAAAACAAATCCAGCAACACCGCCCGAATGTGCTGACAAATCCCGATAGGAGCTGCCCATATCTCGTTCTCAGGGCACACTCAGATTGTCTAAATTTCCGGTAGGCTAGCCTAGAGTTGCCCCTGGTGGCCATCGGCGGTTGACGAGGTGGACCAACACTCAGAGGAGCACTGGTCCGGGGGGTTTAAATAAGATGACCCTTAGGAGCGCGACTCCCAAGGGAAAAGAAAAGGACTAGGTGGCAAATGGTAAAACCAATGTTGGGCATTGCTGCAAGAGTTTTATTCAAGGCGAACTGTCAAGGGGTTCCCATTATTACCCAACCGCGTAAGGAACGCAAAATCCGGGAACATAACACCGATATGACGGAAACTAGGGCGGCAAGAGTGGAACAAAACACCAGGCATAAGGCCAAGCCTTCCACCCTTTACCAAGTATATAGATGCATTAATTAAATAAGAGATATTGTGATATCCCAACAAGTAAACATGTTCCAACAAGGAACAATATCTCCATGTTCCAACAAGGAACAAACTTCAATCTTCACCTGCAACTAACAATGCTATAAGAGGGGCTGAGCAAAGCGGTAACATAGCCAAACAACGGTTTGCTAGGACAAGGTGGGTTAGAGGCTTGGTTCAACAATATGGGAGGCATGATAAGCAAGTGGTAGGTATCGCAGCATAGGCATAGCAAAAGAGCGAGCAACTAGCAAGCAAAGATAGAAGTGGTTTCGAGGGTATGGTCATCTTGCCTGAAATCCCGCAAGGAAGAAGAACGAGTCCATGAAGAAGACAAACGGACGTAGATGAACGGATCCTCACAACATGACATTATCGGAACCAACCCGAAGAAGCACCACCGGAAAGAAGCAAACACCATAGTAAACAACCACCAAATAAGCATGACATGATGCACAACCAAATATGATGTGTGTCCGGTTTAAAGATACATGGCATGGCACAGTGCACAAACAAAACTACAAATTAAGTGGAGCTCAATATGCAACTCGTTGCATATTGACGGAACACCACATCAATTATTTAGTTCTCTCTCGGTTAGGTACTCAACTATATTAAATGTTGGTTAACATGGCAAGAGGTGAATCATAACAAAACTATACCATTTAAAAAATTTAAATGGGGCCGGATATAACAAACAACAAATCCGGCAAATCCCCACGTGCATTTAGTAATTAATGCAAACAACAGTTTTAAACATTTTAATTGTTGTTATCATGATGCGGATGACAAGTGCAAGTTTTATGTAATATTTATGAAAAAGTTGATAAGAGCATTTTATTGAAGCATTTGTCACCGTGGTAAAAAGAAAGGGGTGCCACGACGACGAAACAGAAATGGTGCCATGGCAACATTCCGGTTCCGGTAACTCGATTTAGATGCCGGTGAAAAGAAAGTGTGACGGGAGCGAGTCACGCAAGGATGGTGGGGTGATCCCGAATACCAGGTTCCCACGGGTCGACGGTATGGCAAACGAGGGGAGACGTGTAATAACAACTCGGACACGGTGCAAACACGGACATGAGATACAACATGCATTTGTCCACGGTGGTTGGTCCGGCAGTTATACCTTCCAAGGGTGCATTTCGAGGCAAAACGAGTCGGTGCAAAGTAGAGGAAGTAGATGTTCTCACGACGATAGAGGAAGTAGTGGTACACGTCTCGGAGAAGGACTTGACGCATTCGATGTTTCCGAGGGCGACGGTAGGGGAACTTGGCATTAGTGCTACGCGGGTCTTCGGTGACGGTCGATGTACATGGCAAACGTAGAGGTACTATGCTTCGGTCGTCGTGGTACTTGGCTATAGTAGTGGTACAAGGGTTGTAGCCGGCCTGGTCGGTTCATCGTGTAGTCGTAAACGTTCCGTAGATGTTCATGTCGTCGAAACTGTTCGGATCTTGGAGTGATGGTAATCGTTCACTTGGCGGTCTCGACGGATTCGAAAGGGTACTTGGCGGTCAGTCATGGTACTTGGCGATGTTCCCTGTTCAATGGTCGTTGGACTTGGCATCCCAGCCCGTAGTCGTTCGGACATCGTGGAAGAGCATGACACTCACGGGGTCTCGGTCTCGACAAGAGAAGGCAGCGGGGCAACGTCCTTGATGGACGCAGCTTGTGCAGGGGAACCATGGCAAGGCCGAAGGTGGGGTCTCGAGCAGGAGGTGTCCACACCTGGAGCAGAGGAGGTGGTCGACGTCCTGCACGAGGCGAGGTCGATGAAGGTCGCAGGTTGAGGGTGCTGCAGGCGGGAGCGGCTGAAGATGGTGGGGGAGCCACACAGCTCGACGGAAGCAGGGGCAGCGGAGCTCGCGCATCGGGCGGTGACACTGGACAAGGAGAGGCTTGGCAGCCGTTCTGGAGCAGGGAAGCAGAAGGGGCGACGGGCGTCGGGCCATGGGCGGCAGCAGAGGCAGGGTAGAGCAGAGGGGACGACGGGTGTCGGCGAGATGATGCAGGGCAGGTCGGGTCGCTGGCGCGGGCTCCATGGCCGGAGGCGACGTGGCTCCGGTGGCACAGTGTCTGGCAGGGCTCCGTCGGCAGCCTCCGGCGAAGGAGCCGAATGGTGGTGGGGCAACGGCGGCACTGGAGGGACGGGGGAAGGGAGCGAGGCGGCAGAGTGGGGGGTGCTGGCATAGGAGCTCCTCTCCCTGTGCGAAGCATGTGGCGGCGCTAGGAGAACGAGAGGGGGAGGGTCATGGGAATCGTGCAGGAGAGACGAGGGAGATGGGGATCGGGCTGTGTGCGTTGCGCTCTCCTGGCGGCTAGGGTTAGAGAAAAAGGGTGCGGCTGGCCTTGGTGGTCTACGCTGGAAGAATGGGCCGGCCTAGGAAAGGATGGCCTCGGGCGGGCCGGCGTGAGAGGTTGGGAGGCCAAGGAGGCCGGCGGCGCAAACTCTCTCTCCTTCCCTTATTAACTTCTATTTGTTGCAAAAACAGAAATAGAGAGAAAAGTACAGAGGGTTAGGTGATGAAGTAGGGATGGAGGAACATATTTCTAGAAAACATGAAATATGTACGATTTAATCAAATTAGTTTGGGAATTTTTACAGACTATAAATTTAAACATGTTCGAATTTAATTCAAACTTGCATGAATTTATAACCTAACCAAACTGAAGTCAAATGGACTTAAATTTTATAGGATGACCCTACATAATAAATATGATTTATGGGCAAAAGATGAACATTTATTTGAGCAAATCTATTTGCAACTCAAATAAATAGAGAAAAGGAAAAAAGGAAGTGGCATAGGGATTTGAAACTTGGGTGAAACCAAGTTGGAAGTGAGCATGGGGTTGATGGAAGGATCAAGAGAAGAACAGAAGTTGCAGTGCACACGAGCGACTAAATTAAAGAAACACAACAATGGTATGGAGAAGATGCATGATGCAAAATAAAACAAAGATCACAAGCGAGCAAGCACGCATGAACATGATGGATGCAAAAGCACATGGCAACATACATGAAGATGGAAAGCCAAGGTGAAAATAAAAGATAACACAAGCATGATGATGCAACAATTTAAGATAACACACGCAACAAGGAGAAACATGGACGGCGTCTGGAGCATCGGTCTTGGGGCGTTACATTGGGCCACCTTGCTGCACTTTATTTACTTTTGTTACTTGTTGCTCGTTACAAATTATCCTATCACAAAACTATCTGTTACCACTTATTTCAGTACTTGCAGAGAATAACTTGCTGAAAACCGCTTATCATTTCCTTCTGCTCCTCGTTGGGTTCGACACTCTTACTTGTCGAAAGGACTATGATAGATCCCCTATACTTGTGGGTCATCAACCATCATTACCAGCGATCGTGGGAGACGCTGGTTGGCCTCCTCCGACTATAAATGGGGAGGGGGGCGGAGCCCCCGTTACCCATCTCTTCCTAGCTTGCTTGCTTTGTACTCCTTGCTCCAGTGCTGACAACAATGGCGCCATTAGAAGGTTTTCCGCCGAAGAGAAAGGAAAAGCTCCTCGTGATGATCCGGGGCCACTTCCGGCGAAGAAGAGGTCGATCCATCGCCATGACGAAGCGGCGATGCAAGTGGTGACGAGGCCTTGTTGCGAGCGGCCTCCACCGGGGTACCCGCTACCCTTGTACGCCCGAGCCGAGGGCTCGGGAGGTCGGAGCGATGAGTAGCGCCGCCCATGCCGCGTCCGAGGTCGCCGCGCCACGGCGCCACGTCCCATTGCCCCTGGGGTCCACGCCCCTGACTCCTCGCGTGAGTTGGTACTGTGGGCGCCGATGCCACCAAGCTCCTGGATCCGCTTCCCGCGGTTCTTCTCCGACGTGATGCCACCGAGGGGGCCGCTTGAGCTCTGGCTGCACCATGCTGACTGCAGTGCTTCGGCGACTGGAGCGGAGATCGAAGCGGTCCCCAACGGCAAGATCTTCATGGCTCGCGGCTGGGGTGAGGTCGCGTGGGTCTGTCGTGCAAGGGGTGCCCTCACGATCCACTTCGAGTACGACGGCGCCTCCACGCTCTCCTTCAAGGTTTTCGACGCCGAGGGCCGTCGCCTGGAGTGCTGCCCTAGAGAGGAGCGCTAGGCTGTCGTGCATTCCGATCACGGCCGCCCCAACAGCAGCAGTAGTTCTTGGGTGCCCGGCAGCTCTCCCGAGCTTTACGAGACTCCGGAGACAAGCAATGATAGCTACGTCCCCCCGAGCTCTCGCCGTGCTCGGAGTAGGGCTGCGGCGTCTGGCCGCCGCCGCCGCTGATCTTGATGGAGTTGGTGCCGACCTCCCGTGGACCTCTGTTGATGATGGTGTCCGCCACGGGAGGGTGTATATAGGATTCCCCTTAGTATCAGCTTTTGTTACCTGCGAAGGATCATGAACCACCCCGTGGGGGCATGTAAGCGCCTGTAATGTCTTTGGTGCTTATCTTCCTTGTTGTGAGAACTTGGTGAGTGCATGTCCCATTAAGGCTCGGCCCCTCCTTTCTTTCCTCGCGATGGCTTGTTGCTCCATGCTGACAGGTCCCGGTCACCAGGCAGGCTACAACAGTCGCTGGTATGCCAGGTCGCGTGTTGTGGTCAAGGCCAGGAGGTGTGCAGCCCGAGGTCCAGTAAGAGCCCCTTAGGCGCGATGCTCAGGAGGTCCCCCTTAGCGCTCAAGCAGCCATGGTAAGGCAAGAGAGGAAAAAGACTTGGCCGCAATGGGGTTGCGGCACGGCATAAGCGACCATTAGGTTCAGATATTTAGCCGATCCTAGGGTGAAACTTATCTTGCTGACTTCGTGGCGATTCCTGATGTCGCGCTAGGGCTGTGCGCCAATTCGTGCGGCATAGCCAGGTCGGCCCATTCGAGTTCCCCCCTACATGCTCTCCTTAGTGCTCTACGTCCTCAGGTCCCGGCCCTCGAGTGAGCTCAGCCGCCGCTGGTATGCCAGGTCGCGATGCCGTGGTCAAGGCCAGGGGGTGAGGGCTGGAGAGCCAGTAAGAGCTCCTGAGTCGCTATGCTCAGGAGCCCCACTTTTAACGCGCAAGCGAATCGCATGAAGGAAAAGGAGACTCGCGGTGCCGTCTGCTATCCTTCCCTCGGGACCCCTGTGAACAGGCACAAGGAGAAACATGGTTGACTGTTACAGTTGTTAGCATGCCGCTGGTTGCTCTGGGTGAGGTGAAGGCACCAAGGGCCTGGTGAGGTGACGTGCACGGCGCGTGCCGCGAGCTAGAGCTCGACCACTCAGATTTTTTGGTCGTGGCTGGGACCGACCCATGCACCAGCGCTGTGGCTGTGTGAAGGCCCCAGGGGAGGTGATGATTGAGAAGGCGATAGCCGTTGGCAGGTTAAGCATGAAGAGCAGATCGACTTGGATAAATGCAGGAAGATACATGCCACTGGGTCTGGCCCGAGCGGCTTGGGGATGATGCAGCCTGAGTGGCGCCCCAGTAAGGTAAGCTAAAGACTTAAGCAAAAGGGATACATGCCAAAGGGACGGACCCATGTGGTCTGGGAATAATGCATCCCGAGGGGCGCTCCCATCTTAAACGAACTTGGAAGATGTCACCTGATTCTGTAGATGAAGTAGAGTTGGTGCAGCTGAAACCACGCGTTGAAGGAATGGCTCCTCATGAGCCACCGGGACCTTGAGCCTCGGGAGGCTCTAGGGGCTCAGGAGGTACCCTAAAGGCCGTCTCCATCTCCTCCAGGACGGCGTGGAACCTGGCCTCCTGAGCCGCCAGGACTTGCCGCATGTTGCACTGACAGGCCGACGCCACGCTCGGCAAACCGAAGGGCATGCGAACGTAGCTGTGTGGTGGGCCCTCACAGTGGCCCACATGTGATGGCCAGAAGCCCTCCTGAGATGCGGCCCTGTTGAGCCCTGGGACATCGACGTAGACACGCAGCCCGGCATCCTCACCTGGATGGGGAGCTGCGCCTTGTGAGCGGCTGTGGCCGTGCATGGCTTTTGCTTCTTGCAGTTCCCGGGTGGTCTTGTTGATGAACTCCTAGGTGGTGGGAACTCCTTGCTCTGTGCTCTCCTGAGGAAGGTGTGTCGTGAAGCACGCTTCCAAGTGGTGCCCAAGCGCCTCCCTCGTGAGGTTGGCAAGGTCTGAGGCCCTCTAGAAGAGAGCCCCCGAGCCCTGCCCGAGGAGGGCGCCGGGCGCGCCTTCCTATGCGATGGAGGGAGGCGCCCCTGGAGCGGGCGCTGATCCTGACGAGGCTCCTGGCGCGGCGCCATCCTCCTGAGGTCCTGCGCGGTGTGGTAGCTTCTTCTTGGGGATGGTCTCCGGAGGGCCTTCAGTTCTGCTGTCAGGGTCGTCGATTGCTGGGGCTTGGAAGGCGTGCTCAAGGGAGCACACCGCATCCCTCTCTTCACATGGGACCGTGATGATTCCTCCGCGTCCTGGCATCTTGAGAACGTTGTAGCCATGGTGAGTGACTGCCATGAACTTGGCCAGGGCTGGGTACCCGAGGATGGCATTGTACGATAGGTGGATGTGCGCAATGTCGAAGTCGATGAGCTCGGTGTGGTAGTTCTTGCGCTCCCCGAAGGTGACAGGCATGCGGACTTGCCCTATCGGTGTGGTGGAACCGTCAGTCACTCCTGAGAAAGGCTTGGTTGGCTGGAGCTGCTCATAGGGCACTTGGAGGTTGTCGAACGTGTCGACGGATAGGACGTTGAGCCCTGCGACACCGTCGATGAGAGTCTTGGTGACTTGCACATTGCTGATGACTAGGGAGCACAGCATAGGGAGTGCGCCAGCGGTGGCTGCGCACTTGAGCTGGTCTGCCGAGTTGAAGGTGATCGTGCATTGGGACCACCTAAGTGGGCGCGTGGCCTCGAACTTGGGGAGTGCCGCGTTCACTTCACGAGCGAACTGTTTGAAGATGCGCTGAGAGGCTGGGGCCTATGCTCCGCCTAAGATGCAAGCGATCGCACGCGGCTCCTGGAAGCCCCCAGCCCCCTCGTCCTGGTGGTGGTCGTCGTTCCTTCTTGGCGGCGGCAACGGGGGAAGACCGGTGTTGCCCTGGGGGCGATCCTCGCCAGGCGGGTCCCTCCAGGCGCCCTCGCGAGGTTGGTCCTGCCAGCGGTCCTCACGAGGCTGGTCGCGCCACTCCTGACGCAGGCCATGGTCATCCCAGTGTCCGCCTCCACGTCCTCCTCCGCGGCCGTAGCCCCGGTCGTTGCGCTCGGGGCGTCGACCGTAGCGTCCTTCCCGTATGTCTCTGAGCTCTTGGCAGTCACTGGTGTTGTGGGTGTTCAGGTTGTGGAAGGCACAGAACGGTCGACCGTTCTTGGACGACTCAGGTTGATCTCTGCCTCGCTTGGCGTCGGGCTCTGCTGCGAGCACTACTGCCTCTTTGCACTTCACGTCCTTGGCCTTGGCCTTCTTCTCCTCCACTCCGGCAACTGGCAGCTCAAGGAGAGAGAGGCGCCCCTCCTCAGCTCTTGCGCACTTGGTCGCCAGGTTGAATAGCTCCTGAGATGTGCGAAGCTCGTCGTGGATAGCCAACTCTTCTTTCATCTTGACGTCACAGACGCCGTCTGAGAACGCGGAGATGATGGCTTGGTCCGTGACCTTGGGGATCTTGAGGCGGGTGTTGTTGAAGCGCTGAATGTACTTCTGGAGGGTTTCTCCTGGCTGTTGCTTGATGCGGCGCAGATCGCCCACGACCGATGGGCGGTCGTGAGTGCCCTAGAACTTGGCAACGAAGCGGTAGCGCATCTCGTCCCAGGAGGAGATCAAGCCGTGCTGCAGGTTCAGGAGCCAGGAGCGGGCGCCATCCTTGAGAGCCATGGGAAACCAGTTCGCCATGACTTTTTCGTCGCCGTTGGCTGCTTCGATGCTCAGCTCATAGAGCTGCAGGAACTCCATCGGGTCAGTGGTGCCGCCGTAGCGAGGAGGAAGGTCTGGCTTGAACTTGCCTGGCCAAGCAACGCTACGCAGCTCGGGGGTGAAGGCGCGGCAGCCGGCCGTGGTGGCCGGGGCCCGCTTCTGAGGCGGAGCTTGATCTTGGTGAGGTCCACACTGCCCCACCGCAGGCGGCACGCGGTCTTCACGAGGTGGCGCGGGGAGCGCCGGTGCAGCTTCTCGTGGCCACGGTATTTCTTGGCAGCTTCTTTCTTCACGCGCGGGCGCCGGGCATGGTGGATCACGCCATGGAGGCGCGCATCTTGGTGCCAAGGCACTGTCTTGGGGTTGAGGCGGTGGAGGCATGCCATGAGACCCGTTGCCCGCGGCTGGTTGAGGGGGAGGTAGAGAATGGGACGGCGCTGGAGAGCCCCCTGAGGCACGGACGAGCTCGGCGACGCGGTCGAGCCACTCCTCATAGAGGTCGTCGACGGGGAGGTAACGCAGGAGCTCGTTCGCCGCGATGAGCGTGGCTCGTGCCTCCATGGAAGCGTGGTGCGCATGATACGAAGAACCAGCAGGGGTGAGTGATGGGGTAGAGGTGCGGCCGTCCTGCCGCACTGAAGGATGCAGCAAGGACGCCTGCTGCTCATTCCCCGCCGGGCCGGTGGCAGCGTTGGCGGCGGGAGACGGAGAGCGGCGAGGTGGCCCGCCTACGGGAGCCGTCTGAGCGACGCGGGCAGAGAGGGCATCCCGATGCTCAGCTCGAGCACGGCGAGCGTCCGCCATGGAAGCGACGGAGCGACGAAGCAATGAATCGACGGAAGGGAAACAACGGTGCACCCCTACCTGGCACGCCAAATGTGGGATGTGGGGTTCCGGCAAACCCTTAATGTTCGAACACTGGGGTGCGCGCGAAGTCTTTCCCTCCTACCGATCTACGCTCTACACTACAAAAAAGACACATCTGTGACATTTTGGGCCGAACAATTTTTTTTTCTGTCATACATATGACACTTCTATGACGATAATTGTGACAAAACCCGGTATCATCATAGATGTGGTGGGCTCCTACTTCTATGACAAAAAATCATGACAAAAAATGGGCTTTTCGTCCTGGGCGGGCCGGAGACGCAGCTGCATGACATTCTTTGGGCCATCCATGATGGAAAAAACCATGGTAGAAGCGAGGGGGAGGAAAATTTCGGGGAGTTCCCAGTAACGGTGGGAGGTCGGGGGCCGAGTGATGCATGTTTCTCTCGTACACGTACGCGCGTGTGTGCGAGGCGTTGGCTCTAACTGAATCCGAGCGAGGCGTTGGGCTCTAATTGAACCCGAGCGATAGCACTGCAGGTTACGCATTACTGAACCCGAGCGATCGATCGATGGCTGTTAACTGAACCCGATCGAGCG
>NC_057809.1:569029190-569036074 GCF_018294505.1 Triticum aestivum | reverse complement strand
CGATCAACAGGACCCCTGTTTCGACCGTAGGAGGTCTGTTTCCTCCGTTTTGCAGTACGCCACACCCCTCCCGATCAACAGGACCCCTGTTTCGACCGTAGGAGGTCTGTTTCCTCCGTTTTGCGGTACGCCACACTCCTCCCGATCAACAGGACCCCCGTTTCGATCGTAGGAGGTCTGTTTCCTCCATTTTGCGGTACGCCACACCCCTCCCCATGAACACGATGCATTCCGTTGCCTCCCCATGAACACGACGCATTTTGTTGCTTCCCCATGAACACGACGACGACGCTATTTCTCCGTTCTGACCCACCCATGTACACGAGCCCTCGCTGTACGTATGCGCGAGTAGGCGTTTGAGACCCTGCCCGTATGTACGTACGTGGCCGTATTTTCTTTCTTGCACCCTGGCCGCTGTACGTACATGTACATGCTACGTGCGCGCCTCTACTACGACACGTACGTGCCTCTACTACGACACGTGCGCGCCTCTACATCGACCAGTATATATGTACGTACACGTTTGCGACCAGAATGACAACGCTACGTATGCTTCGACCAGGTGGGTCCCGACTGTCAGGCACTTCCTTGCCTGTGAAGATGTAGCTAGTGGGTCCCAGCAGTCAGGGGGGCGAATCATTTTGGTTTTTTATTTTGCCCGGACGCACTTCCTTGTGTGCGAAGATGTAGCTGGTGGGTCCCAGCAGTCATGGGGGTGAATCGTTTTTTTGCCCAGACGCACTTCCTTGCGTGCGAAGGTGTAGCTGGTGGGTCCCAGCAAAATACGGTGGCCCGTCCGGTGGGTCCCTGTTGTCAGGTGGAGGAATCATTATTTTTCGCGTAATAAGGAGGCACTTCCTTGCTGCCGCCGTGGACCCAGCTGTCAGCCTCTCCACGTACAGTCCACGTCCGATGGAAGTCGTTCCTTGACCACGTTGACCATGCTGCACCGAGAGCACCAGGGCGGTGGACGACAGCGAGGCCTAGGAAGGGGACAACGCGGAGCCGGTGAAGATGCGGCAGTGGATGCCCACGCGGAGAGGAGTATGAGGGTTCACTCATTCGGCTGCGGTGTGAGGCTGCCGTCGCCGCAGGGCCTGGCCAGTGGTGGGAATAGTAGGGGGCGGTGAGGCCTCTGCGGTAGCACAGTCGGCCACGGGAGGCAGAAGCAGGCGGCACGACCGGCGCTGCTTTGGGCGGCTGGAGCAAGAAGACCAGAGGTTGAAGAAGCACTACGGCCATTCGATGGACATCGTACGATCACTGGAGCTAGAATCGTTCATATTGACTAAGTTGACAAAGCCCTCCGTCCCCGTCAACTTAGTAGGTCCGCAAGTCAGCCTCCCACCAAGGTGGGTCCCAGCTAGCAGGGGGAGTATTCATTTTTTTGTGCGTAATAAGGAGGCACTTCCGGTGGGTCCGAGCTGACAGCGGGGGGAACGTTTTTTTCATGAAATACGGTGGCCCGTCCGGTGGGTCCCAGCAGTCTGGGGCAATGTTTTCTCACGAAATAAGGTGGCCCGTCCGGTGGCTCCCCGCTGTCAGGTGGAGGAATAATTTTTTTGCGCGTAATAAGGAGGCACTTCCTTGCGGCCGCCGTGGACCCAGCTGTCAGCCTCTCCACATACAGTACTCTTCCGATGGAAGTCAGTCGGTGACCATGTTGACCATGCCGCGTCGAGAGCACCAGGGCGGTGGACGATGACGAGGCCTAGGAAGGGGACGATGCGGAGTCGGGGAAGACGCAGCAGTGGAAGCCCTTGCGGAGAGGAGTACGAGGGTTCACTGGTTCGGCTGCGGTGTGAGGCTGCCGTCGCCGCAGAATAACAAGGGGTGTGGGTAAGTGGAGGGATGGCCTGGCTAGCGGTGGGAGTAGTATGGGGCGGTGAGGCCTCCGCGGCAGCACAGCCGGCCACGGGAGGCAGGAGCAGGCAGCACGACCAGCGCTGCTTTGGTCGGCTGGACCAAGAAGACCAGAGGTTGAAGAGGCACTCCGGCCGTTGGATGGACATCGTACGGTCACTGAAGCTAGAATCGTTTATATTGACTAAGTTGACAAAGCCCTTGGTACGCTCCAACTTAGTAGGCCCACAGGTCAGCCTCCGAAATGGTGCGCCCCAGATGTCAGGGGGAGGAATAATTTTTTGGGCGGCCGAAGCTAAGAATATCCGAGATTCACTACTAGGGAAAAGCCTAGCAGCAGCGCGGGTTTTGGGTGTATCAGTAGTGCGGGTGCCCGCGCTACAGATACGGCGCCACGGCTAACTTGTAGCAGTAGCGCGTGTTGACACACGCTACTGCTATACATGGTTAGTTGTAGCATGCTTTGCAGACAGCGCTGCTGCTAATTAGCTATAGCGGGTCTTATACCCCGCGCTACTGCTATTACTTTCAAAGACAAAAAAATCTCGATCCCGTGCGTGCTGTCAACGGTAGCAATGGTAAGATCTAGCGATGATTGGCGTCGCCGGAGGCATGAACGGACAACGGAAGACCAGATCCATCAGTGGTTGTTGGAGAGGGCCCGTTTCTATGGCAGAGCCAGGACGCGACGTGGGGCTCCTCTTCCCGACCATGCCAGATAGCTCCTGGTCATCCATGGCGACGACCTGCACGGGCATGGACATGGGAGGGTGAGTCAAACCAGAGGCAGAGAGAGAAAAGGAAAACCGAGGGAGAGAGGAAGGTGATGTAGGGAGCAGCGGAGCTAGTCACCGGTGGCGAGGTGCTCCGGTGTGGTGGCGCGGGGCGACGGCCTCCTAGACGTCGGTGGAAGACCAGCGAGCTCCTAGACGCCGGTGGCGCGAGGCGGCGGCCTCTTTCGGCGCCATGGAGGAGGATGGGTGCATGGGCAAGAGGTCCATGTGAGAGCGTATGGAAAGTGAGAGGAGAGAGTGGTGGAAGAGAGGAGGGATTTGGGGGAGGAGATGGGGATTCGGCCGAGGATATGGCGACTTCACCTACCTCGTACTTAGTAGTAGCGAGGGGTATAAAACCGCGCTACTACTATCAACTTAGTAGTAGCGCGGGTTTATACCCCTCGCTACTACTATGGCATGTGTCGGGGGGCACGGTAGAGACCGCTTAGTAGTAGCGAGGGTTGAAAACCCGCGTTACTACTATCAACTTAGTAGTAGCGAGGGTTAAAAACCCGCGCTACTACTAATTAGCAGTAGCGCTTCTTTTTGTGCCGCGCTGCTGCTAAGATTCTGTGTATAAGGTTTTCCCTAGTAGTGATTGAAGAAGAAGCACGACATCCGTTGGATAGACCTCCAACGGCCACTGCTATTAGAACCATGTGTTGACTATAATAAGTTGACAAAGCCTTGCATACACGTCAACTTATTTTTTTAGGGGACGCGTCACTTAGTAGGCCCACAAGTGTGTGGCAGGGAACTTATAGTCCATTTGCGTTTTGTAAGAATGTACATCCCATTTTTGAATTCTAATGGAATTTACAACATCCCATTTACAGTTTGTTAAAAGTACATCCCATTTTATAGCTAGGACAACGATTAATAATTTCAACCAACCGTTGAAGATAGAATTCAATAAAATTTCCCTCATTTTGATGGGATCCGAAATATTTTTATCCCGAAACTTCTAGTCAGATTAAATAAAAATTTGTATTATGTAAAAATCCAACGAAACATTGCGCGCGCAACAATGAAAATTTAAGATTTTGAAAATCCATAAATAATATTTTATAAACTAATTTCGTGTTTGGTGCATTTTTTATAATTACTGTCCAGTTTTTATAATTACATCCCATTTATTAGTTTTAAAGCCCATTTTCCTGTTAAGCCTAATGCATCCCTCCTAGGAAAGATTTGCAGCCCAGTGGGGCGAAGAATAACAAGTTGACCTTTCTTGGGTATTCCTCAAAAAGACGTATAGCCAGGCTAGCCATTTTCATCTTGAAAAAATTAGTATCTGGGCTGGATATCTGGCCTGGGCTAGACGGGCCACAGCCCGCCCAGTTAATACCCTGCTCTCCTCTGAACAACAACGAAATCATCGCTAAGAAAAACTCTGCAGTGCTCACGCCTCAAAAACACAAATACTGCTCGAGCTGCTTGGTCCCGGCTGTCGGCCGCACCTTGTGCAATTCTCTCGTTTATATTGACTACATAGGTTCACAATGGTGTGAGATCGTGATGTCAGGAAACCAGGAGAAAGCAAAAAAAATATAGTTGTACATAATAAGGAGGCACTTGCGTACGTACGGCTATGGCCCTAGTGGGTCCCTAGTGTCATCCAGTCAAAATAAAGTCATCTCCTAAATCCTCATGTTCGGTGACGATGTTAACAATGCTCGGCGCCACGGCGAGCGCAACAACTCGAAGGACAACGGAGAGGGCCTCGCGGGCCCTACGGATGGTCTGATACAGCGCCTGCTGCTCATTCAGGAAGCCAGGATCATCAGACACCTATGAGCACCTTGGAGAAACTGAGACGGCATGAAACGGTAAGGCCGCGCTTGGGAGCTCTGGTTTATTTCAAACCTGTATTAACATACAAGTGTAATTTACTCATCATCGGAAACAACGCGTAAAATACAGGCATAATGAAACCGAGGGCCCGAGGTCTGTAAGTAAAACCAGTGGGTTACGCGTGTAATTTGAGAGACCAGTGTATATTTTACGAGCACTGCTATATGGACGACATTACCATACGATACATGCACGACGTGCGTATTATGCCATCCATGGGCAAGGCTGAAACATCAGCTAACGGCTGGATTAGCAATCGTCCGAGTGTCGTTCAGCGTTTTTATTGTGTGTGAAGTACTTCCGATATTTTACTAGTCGAAATCGACCAACCAAGCGCCTTCTCCCGAGACCATCTGCTTTAATTTACAAGCGTTGGTTTTACAAGAAGTTTTGGTTGGAAAATGACGATCCAATCACGGCCTAATATCATGAGTTGGTCGGAAGATCATATTGTTTCACGTCTAACCTACCCGACTTGTCGTATAGGCTATGAATGAAACATCAGACGATGAACTTCTTAAGCACGGAAACAACAGAAGAGGATGATCTTCTTAACAAGCAAATCACTGGCATTATATCGACATGCAAAACAATACGAAGCATTATTCTCAGGAGGCATGGTGAACAGGTCGTGATGCCGCATGCCACAACATTCCAAGCTCAACTTTGCAATCAAACACAAGGCCTGGCATTACATAGACAATATTCAGAACAAACTCTTAAGAAAGGAATATCTTAGCAGAGTAACTATTTACTTCTAAACTGAACACAGGAATAGGAATAAACACTCGACGCTGCTCACAGCAAGGGTGTCCCACTCAAAAATATCAAATGCATGTCTTCTGGCTAACATCAATGAGCAAATTTTGACAAGGTTTTCCAATTCCAATATATTAAACTAACGTCTTCTTGCTAACATCAATGATTAAACTTTGACAAGCTTTTCCCATTCAAAATATGTAATGCCTATGATGGTGGAGTCCTGTCGTAGCTTCTTGTACTTGTTTGGGAACTTTTTGCCCAGGGCACTCCACGTGTTGTCAAATTGCCAATGGTCTCTGCAGACTAGTCATGTCACCAGTGTCTAATAATACTCTGTAAATCTTCTCGGTCATTCCTTCTGTAATGTAGCGCAAATAGTGACTGCTTCTTTCTGCAAAGTGGAACGACCAACTGGACCCAGTAATGCAGCAGTTTGCCTTGGACACAGTGGCTCCTTTTGTACAGTTCAACTAAAATCGAAGTCAGAATAAAACCGAGCTTTAATTTTGATATCCCTGTAAGCAACAATAGGTATAAGGGAAACAATTACTGAGAAATAACGGTTGATAACTTGTACTCCCAGAATAAAAGCATCTACTGATCTACTTTATCTTAATGGGAAACAAAGCAGGAGAGTAGCAATTCTCCATCAGTGTGATTCATTCATATTGACTGAGACATTATCTTAACAATGCCTTGTTTCAACATGTATAAAGAACGACAAAGCAGAAAAGTACCATTCCTAAAACAATGCAACTGATTCATTTTAACAGAAACATTATCTTAACAATACCTTGGTTAAACATGTAGAAAGAACTACAAAGCAGGATAGTACCATTCCTAACAAGTGTTGCAGTTTTGAACTAAGATTCAATAGTTAATTAAATATGAGAGTGGCATTGCTTAATTTTACCAGTGGCATTAGATTAATGAAAAGCATAAACAGTTCCAGGGGAGAGTGGGCGCAACAACACTATGTGCTTCCATCTACTTATAAAGGGGATGATGCAGAGTTTGTTGTAACAAAGCAACAAACATCATGTCTGGGTTGGTCCCATTTTTGTTCACTACTTAATGGGAAAAGACAGCAATCACTACAAAAAAAGACACATCCATGACATTTTGGGCCGAACGAAATTTTTCTCTGTCATACATATGACACTTCTATGACGATAATTGTGACAAAACCCAGTATCATCATAGATGTGGTGGGCTCCTACTTCTATGACAAAAAATCATGATAGAAAATGGGCTTTTTTGTCCTGGGCGGGCCGGAGACGCAGCTGCATGACATTCTTTGGGCCGTCCATGATGGAAAAAACCGTGGTAGAAGCGACGGGGAGGAAAATTTCGGGGAGTTCCTGGCTGGTTACGGTGGGAGGTCGGGGGCCAAGCGATGCGCATTCCTCTCGTACACGTACGCGCGTGTGTGCGAGGCGTTGGCTCTAACTGAACCCGAGCGAGGCGCTGGGCTCTAACTGAACCCAAGCGATTGCACTGCAGGCTACGCGTTACTGAACCCGAGCGATCGATCAATGGCTGTGAACTAAACCTGATCGAGCGATTCCTTGGCTACTGCTGCTAAGTGAAGCCGATCGATAATGCCTCTGGATGAACAGTGAGCGTTGC
>NC_057809.1:568992642-569028940 GCF_018294505.1 Triticum aestivum | reverse complement strand
GGGTGGATGAACAGGACCCCGTGGTGTTGCCTCTGGATGAATAAGACCCCGATCGATCGAGCCGGTTGGGGCTGGATGAACAGGCCCCCGTGGAGGGCTAGATGAACAGGACCACCCCATGGAGGGCAGGATGAACAGTAGACGGTGGAGGGGTGCCCGTGGAGGGGTCGTTGAACAGGACCCCGTGGTGTGGAGGGCTGGATGAAAAGTAGATGGTGGAGGGATGGTTGAACAGTAGCCGGAGGACGACGACGTCCCAATGGAGAACATGGTAGTCGACGATCCGGCGCCAACCCCCTCCTCCGTGCCATGCTCGCCGGTGCATTGCACCATGACCATCGGCGAGGCCCGTGCCCAATATATGGATAGTGTGAGGCAGATGCGTCAGGAGCAGTTCCGGGAGGCGCAGGCCGACACCGCCTACAACCACCTTCTCCTCCAGGAGCACCTGCAGGCGGAGGAGCAGATCACCGCGGAGCGGGCGGAGCAGGAGGCGCTGCTCGACTCGTACCGCTCTGCCCGCAAGGGCCGCTTCGAGCGCTGGCGGTACCGCATGCGGGTGGCAGAGGCTGCGGCCACCTACAAAGAGGCTAGAAGAGAGGGCGAGGCGCTGATTGGCGAGACCGAGGACGAGGCAGAGGACAATGCCGGCTCCGTGTCCCTGCTCCGCTGGCATCGATGAGGCCCTGCTCCACTGAGGCCCCGCAGCGAAACAACAAGGCAGAGGACACCGCCGGCTCCGCCGAGGCCCCGCCCCGCCAACAACGAGGCAGAGGACATCGCCGGCTCAGCCGAGGCCCCACCCTGCCGGCAACGCGGGGGAGGATTTCCATCGCTCCGCTGAGGCGCCGCCCGCCGGCAACGAGACAGAGGACATTGCCAGCTCCGCCGAGGCCCCGCCCCGCTGCCAACGAGGCCGCGCCACATAGAAAACGAGGAAGAGTGGACCACGGTAGGTTGCCGCCGCTCGGGTCCAAGTAAGGCCACCGATGCTACCCTCCTGTTGAAGCCAAGCTAGGCGGGTTGAGCATTGACGGCTGGTTAGCTTCTTGGCAGCGACGTGGATTCGGAGAGTTCTGCTGGAGAAGAATGCTGCTTCTACCTAACTGCTGGCATAGTTGGCTGACTGACACATGGGCCCAACAGGCCACATGTCAGTTACGCAACCGCACCTGCAGTTTAGTCACTGAAGCTTCTGTTCGGCTCAGCGGGACACCGGCGGATAGCTTCGGTTAATTAATTATACCTCCTTCATCACCAAGCTTACTCCTTCATGGATCTCATTGGCACTCTTGATGTGGAAGAAAAGGCGAGAGCAAAGGACACACATGCTTGAGGAATTGAGGGAGGATCTAGTGCCAATATGGTACAGAAGAACTTCCAGCCCCACAAGTTCAAGAACAAGGGCATGTTTGATGGTAAAGCAAAGTTTGATGGGAAGAACAAGGTTGTGCCACACACGAACTTCAAGAAGAAGAATGACAAGAAGAAAGGTGTTTGTCATGTGGTGATCCTGATCATTGGTCTCCTAGTTGCCCTAATCTCTATGACAAGCTAGGCTGGTTAATTAATTATACCTCCAGCGCACCCCTTTTTAGTTGAAATGTAATGAAATCCGGCATGTTTATATGAAATCCGACCATGTATGAATGAATTTATTTCGATTAGTTCAAATTCCTGTATCACTGGCATTGGATGAACATGCAAAACAATACGTACTAGCATTATTCCCAGGGTGATCACCTCATTTGCAGCAGTTTCACATGTACTCCCTCCGGTCCTTTCTAGTCTGCATACAAGTTTTGTTTGCAGTCAAAGTATCTCTACTTTGACCAATCTTATACAAAAAAGGTTGCACTTACACAATGTGAGAAGTAAAAAGGAACAGAAGGAGTACAAAGAGTTTGAGCAACTTTTTTAGCGTTTCTGTACATTGCAATCAAACACACAGGCCTGGCAATCCATAGAGAACATTCAAAACAATTGATGATTATGCATCTCAGCAACTCACATATCAGAGGCAATATTTACTTCACAACTAAAGAATAAAGAAAAAAATGATCAACGCTGCTGACAGCAAAGGGCGTGCCATTCGAAAATATCAAACGCGTGTCTTGCTAAAATCAATGAGCAAAATTCAACAAGGTTGTCCCATTCCAAAATATCAAATGCCTGCAATCGTGGAATGGGCAGGGTTTGCCATCAGTTTGGACATTGACATGGCACCTCGTGCTAAATAAACCAGCTGTTCTTTTTGTGCAGTTCCACCAAAATCAACCAAATTCGCGCGTAGCTTGTATGATTCTGCCCTTATATGTTGCAACACCTTGAACTTATCGGCACCTCCTTTCTTGTGGTGGAAATGAGTGATTCGATGTATTCATGAACATTTTGTGCAGTTCCCATTGAAATCAAGCTGAGCACCCGTGTTTGCACAAATACAAAAAAGTGATTAGTATAGAGCAAACTGTACTATGAATTGATAGTTTCAACAGGCACATACATGGTCCATGTAGAGCACACTTTTAGAAAAATGGAACTCACCAGAAAGAATCCTAGAACAACAGCAAAAAAATGGAGATTTTGTCAGTGCTTCTGAGCTGAAGTTAGTTTGGTCTTGTGGGGAGTAATGTAACCATCCTTCAACTGCTGCTTCTGATGATAAGATAGACAGGGCTTCTTCATCCTGGCATAATCGGAACTAGTCACTTCACGTACTCCATATTCTTCTTTAGAGGAAGATGATCCTGTTGTGCAACGACAAGAGGACTACTAAATGCTAGCATCACTATTTGCTCGAAAAAAGGAAAGGAAATATTTAAAATAGCACAGATGAAGCACTTCTCAAGGACAATACCACTTTTTCATGACATTATCTAAACAGTAGCACAACACCAATAGAGATGACAAAGCTAAATCATATGGATGAAATCGGTGGGCGAGTACTAACCTTTGTCAGGAGGCTTATTGTGTAGAGCATACAGATGAAGCATTGCTCCGGAACCATCTGTTGCTATCTACGGTGGTGGCCAAGCTTACTATATACTCCTCGATTAGTTTAATGTTCCCAACATCTTCTTATGCAGTTCCACTAAAATATATGGTATCTTCAAAGAAGATCCCTGTTTGCACAAGTAGAGATAATTACATATTACATTAAGAGTGGCATCAAATCAGTGGCAAAACAATTGCTCGTTCCAGCCATAGCAATAAATTAAGATGCAAAACTATATCATTACTTGTGCCATCACAGTTCCAGTGCTTCATTACAGCACCGGGAGGTTATTTTTGTTTTTCTTCCCCTTGTTCTTCCCCTTCATCACTTGGTTCAATAACAGACAAGCTTCGCCTTCAATGTAAGATTTGACATGTCAATTAGGGAGCACAAGTATAGTACTAAATTTAATGTTCTGATGAAAGTGGCAAAATACAGGCTAGCAGTTGTGAAATATGCTTATCTTACCTCAATGGGATATTAAGGTGCACATACAGATTGGAAGTCTTGTCTCCATTTGTGCAGTTCACTAAAATCAAGCAACATTATTGTACAAGTAGCACAACATATGAATGCACACTACAGAATCATGTGAAAGAAGGCTAGTACTGACCTCTCATGATGCGGAATTCAAACAACTCACAAGGAGAAGATCTAAACCAAGTTCGCCTTAACGGATAGGAAGTAAGATCTCCTCTTGTGCAGTTCCACTAAGATCAACCAATCAAGTAACGTTGTCGGTGTGACATTTTGGTTGAATTGCACAAAACACTCTTAAAACAAAAGTGTTTTGTGCAGTGCAACAAAAGGTCACAATGGCAACGAGGTGAAGCAGATAACCCTGTTTACACAGAGGTGCAAAGGAAACAATTAGTGGTCAATAACGGTGGATGACACAGAAGCCAACAAAAAGAAGCATCTACCTTATCTAAATGGGAAAGAAAGCAAGGAAGTAGCATTTCTCAAACGGTGGCATTGATTAATATTAACATAGAGATTATATTAACAATAAAATTCGTTTAACATGTAATTTGCTTTTAACTGTGGCATTGCATCAATTTTGCAGCGGCATTATTAGAGGGTGTTTGTTTACAGGGACATTTTGGTGTAGGGACTAAAAAAACCCCGTGTTAGTCCGTGTTGGTCCCAGTTTTGTTATCAGACGCCTTTCCCTATGTGAGCGCAGCAAATCTAGTCCTGCTCAAACTCTACAGCCTTGTCCCTTCCTTTCCTTTTTGAACTGGTACTTTCGCCCCTTCCTTTCCTTTTTGAACCACGTCCTAGATTTATGCGATACAACTTTCCCCACTACTTTCCCCCATTCCTTTCCTCTTTGAACCACGTCCTAGATTAATGCTATACAACTTTCCCCCTTCATTTCCTCTTTGAACCACGTCCGAGATTCATGCTATATACAACTTTTCCCACTCCTTTCCTCTTTGAACCACGTCCTAGATTCATGGTATACATGCAGCTAGAGCAATTCATGTGGAGTAAGTAAATTATACCTTAAGGTTCTCGGGGCGTGGTTCGGCGGGCGACGGGACGGCGACGAAGAAGAAGGGGTCGGAGGCCCTCCCGCGCCGCCGCTGGGTGGAAAGTGAACAGCTGCGCCGGTAGTCCCTCGCCGACGGTGACAGCGTTAAGCCTCCTTCCCTTCCCGGTGGACGGATCCTGCCGGCTCTTGAGCAGCAGTGAGGGGAGAGAGAGGCCAACGAAGTCTTGTTTAGATCTGGAGAGGGCGAGAGAGTGTGAAGAGAGCAACTACAAGCGCCGAGGCTCCAGCGTGTATATATATACTGGTGTGAAGCGTGCAAACCCTAGAAAACATTTTGACCAGTCATACTAGAGAGAGAGAGTGTGTGAAGCGTGCAAACCCTAGAAAACATTTTGACCAGTCAAAGAATCCTCCTGGCACAAATTATGCTCAAGTGTAGTTATCGAACCCGAGACCTCAAGTTTGATGAGCGAACAGGCTAAGCAGCTACACAACCCTCCCGTTATGTTCAACGAGAGGGAAATAACCTTTTATACATTCCTGAATCCTTATTATAACATGCACATAAATTTTGGTCACTTGTATTCGACTTAAGTCAGTGTGCCACCGTATCTCGTATACTTACTACTCCCTCCGTATAGGTGTAATAAGTCACATTAGAAGGTGTAATGGGACCAAGGTGCGTGCGTGTGCATGTGTGTGTGTGTGTGCGTGTGTTTAACACCATGTGTGTGTTAGAGAGAGCGACAGATCGACCTACTCCTACAGAGAGATGTTGTGTAGTGTACGATTTTAGCCACGAGAGTCAGTGCATCCTCTCGTTTCCGGGCGTGTCCGGTAGGGACATGCGAACAGCTGCCACGGCCGCTCCTGACCAGCCTGGCCCACCCAAAGCCCCTCCATCGCCCGCGCGCGCTTCCTGCCCGAAACGGTCAGCGCCGCTCCAAAGAATTGGTGCCGCATTCATGCCCAGGCAGAGCGGACACGACCTCTCACTGGCGCAAGAGTGATGGTTGCTTCGTCCGTCCAACTTACTGCTGGGTCTATCTGATTTGACGGCTCATTGGTCTTTATTACTGAGGTCATAGGACTGCTGGATGTCCCACGCTTTCGGCGAAAGGAGGTATACCTACTAGATTACAATTTTCTCCATTCTTATAGCGGAGGCGTGCAAGAGCAGTGAAAACACGCAGGCTCAGTGATCCGCATGTGGTTCATGGTGAAATCTCTACAAAGACTTATATTTAGGAATGGAGGAATTACTAGTATAGTACGTACTGTAATTTATCAGCGAGATAAATTTGTACAATGCTATGAAGCTTCAAGCTTTTGTTACATGTATCTTGCGTCCAAGGTTGCCCGTTGCAACATTTCATCAAATACAAAGGAGACTAACATGCATGCTATTGCATCTCAATGATTGACAGATCATAGCAAATATGTACTCCCTCCGTTCCAAAATAAGTTTCTCAACTTTGTGCAAACTTTGGTACAAAGTTGTACTACTACTAAATTTGACACTTATTTTGGAACAGAGGCAGCTAAAGAAAAAAACGATCCATGCAGTCCCTAGCCCTTGAACCGTGAACCCTGACCAGGCTTCAATTTGCTGGCAACGTTCGAGCTTCCTAATAAATGAAGTTTGCAACCTTTTGACCATCGGATCATTTTGTGCAGTTTCACCAAAATCGACATGAGCATCCCTGTGGCAAAGAAATTGAACAAGCATGATTAAAATAAGATTATTGGGACTAGTTGATGAGACATAAACTCATCACAAATACAGTACGTAGAAGCCAGTAGAGGTATGTGCGGGGCGAAGAAGTAGAGAAATATCCACAGGGAGTGATGTGGGCAGCTGGAGCAGTGGTGCAAGCTGGCTGTAAAGGGAGTTGTACCTGAGGGACGTAGCTCAACCTTGAGGAGGGCGGCGGGAGGCGGCAACTGCCCACATCGCGGCAGTGAGCAAGGGACGAAGGCAACCTCACAGGCTTCATGAGAGAGAACGGCGGGGACCCCTGATCAGGACGTGCTGACAGTGGTTTTTCGCCGTCGGCGACGGCCACCGCATCTACACTAAGCATCCACCCCTTCCCCAAGCAGACGTGATCCGTCGGGATGTTAGAGATGTGGCCACAGTCGTTTTGTGCGAGAGAGTGTGAGGAGAGCAACCCCAGCAAGCATCCGTGTAGGCTGGCCCGTCCTGACTATGTATATAGTGGAGCGGTTTCCTTTTCTCTCCATATGAACCTATCATATTGCGTATGTGCCACTGAAGAAGAAAAAAACTTTATTTATAAATGATGCGGCACCTACTACTCGTTCTCCTATAACCTTGTGCTTGGCATCTCCAAGATATTAACCTTGCGATTGGCTCTTCGCCTCTTCGGGAAGTCGAGCAATAATGGTAGTGCAGTATATATCATTCTGGCTATATGAGACCGAATGAATTGCTGCACGTCCACCACGTGGGCAAGGGTCGAGGGGCGAGGGATAGTGCTACTCCCTCCTTTCAGGTTTATAAGGCTCAATTCAAAAATCTCACCAACCAAGGTAGATGGTGAGTGATGGAATACTTTTTGTAGTTTGCAAAAGCACCCAATTATTGCTCTTGTTTTTCTCAAAAAAATATGTTTACCAATGCATTAATTGCAATTCATGCATGCATAAATTACATGCATTGGTCAATTTTCTCTTAATACTTGCATGCAATGTTTTAATTTACCTTGGAATCTGAACATGTGATGGGAAACAACAAAATTGAGCATTATAAAATGGAAAAACTAATATTTTTAGATAAGCCCTATAAACCGGAAAGGAGGGAGTACATACGGAGAAAAATGAGTGAATCTACACTCTAAAATACGTCTATATACATCAGTGTTTGGAGTATGTACTAGTAGTTCATATTGAAATCTACTAAAGGACATATATATTCCAAACAATATGATAGTATAATCTCTATAACCAAGGTAGTTGGGACGAGGAGTAAACGGAGGGAGTAGTTAATTTTTCTCCTCGTCCTGCGAGCCACCGCGTGCATGGGCGAGGGAGCGGGCGTAAGGCGTAGTAAGCAAGCTTCACCTCATCCTGCAAGCCACCGCGCCCGTGGGCGGGGGAGACGGCGTACTAGGCAAGCTTCTCCTCGTTCTGCGAGTTGACGGGACACATCAAAAGTACTCCAGTGTATAGAGCCTTGCCTCTAAGGTAGGCCCCACATGGTTTGCCTCTTTTTTTAACATAACACATCAAGTCGCAATTTGTTTGTTCACCCGTGGTAGACGGTCCTCCCTCCACCAAGTGGACAACCAGTACACATGCCAAATTACCACGTGGGCTGCCTTTTTCGTACAGAAATGAGCTCCACCGTGTACCCGCGCGGGTGTGGTTGGGAAAGAGACGGTAGTATGTGCGCCGTGCATGCACCTCTTCTCTTCGTGCACGTCCCCCACCTACATGGGGTGTGTGTGAGAGATACAAACCGCGTTCATGAGTGTTTTTTGTTTTGGGGTGGGGGTGGGGTGGGGGTTGATTTCGTGAATTATTTGTGGGAATATGTGTCGATGACAACTCAAACAAAATTTTGCATGCAATGTGTGTGAAATGGAGGCCTATCCATATCATACATAGAGGGTCGGGCAATCCACGAGAAGAGAGGGAGGGGTCATAGCTATCGATAGGGTCAAACAGAGGACCAAGTGGGTGGGTGCGAGATCGATGAAGAGAGCCATCGAAATTGTTTGTGTGTACAAGTCAAAGATATAGGGCGACTAGCCTACCGGAATGTTAGAGGGCACACGTCAAGTTTGTGTGTGGCAGGGAGACATGACTAGAGTACTCGATGTATTGGTGTGTGTGGGGGGGAGGGGGGTGGTGGCAGGGGTAGGCAGAGGCCTAACTATAGAGGTAGAACGACTCGTATATGTGTTGAGAAGGAGAGACCCAGCTATGTCTTGAGGGAGATCGGTCGACATCCATACATAACTAAAGGATGGGAAATATGATGGGACGGAAAGAGAGAGAGGAGGGAGAGAGGGAGGGAGAGGGAGGGAGAGGGGTAGAGTGCTGGATGGGTGATGGAGTTTCTTCTCGAAGATGGTGGGAGAGGCCTACTAGTCAAACTGAGGGTGGAACTGCAATGTTATCCGTAAGAGTGGGGATGTGTTTCTGTGTGTGCCTGTGCGTGATAGATCTGTCGGGACGCATCCATGGATGATGAAGGGGAACCATGTGTTTGGTAAGCAACCTAACTAGATCGGTAGATCAATTGTTGTTTGTCGGAGGAAGGGAGAGACACAACTAATGAGGTAGATCGATTGACGTGTGGGTAAAAACGAGTTATAAGGACCTAGCTAGCTATATGTATAGCGAGAGATCGGTCGGTGTACGTCCATTTGTAAGAGGCAAATAAGGCCTAGCGAGATGGATAAACAGAGAGAATGGAGCTAGGAGGTGGTGCGAGAGGCCCAACTACTAGCTAGATAGGGGGAAGAGTGTGCGGTTGTGAGAGCGATGAAAAGAGGGGCAAGAGTTTACACGTCTGTCTGACCGTATGAGAGACACGAGGCAAGGACACATAAAGGAGGAGATTGAAGGTGTGTTTGTATGTTGTAGGCAGGCACCGCCGGAGAGGTTTATCGATCGGTGTGTGTCGGAAAGGAGTTGTGGAGACTCTGTGAGAACGACCTAAAAAATGAATGGGCCAGGTGGATAGAATGCCGAGGGAGGGGGAGGGCGAGGAGGGCATGTGCATGCACGAGAGAAAGTTAGTGGTAGCTACAAAGGTTAGAGGATTGTGTGGGTGTAAGAGACCAGCAAAGATCATAATTTGATATGAAAGCGGATTCATATATTTGAATAGGAGATCATAGTGTTTTAAACATTGCATGCATGAATATAGCGGTGATACACGTGATGTGCACATGTTATACCATAATGTGATAATGCATGGCGTTTGCAACTCACAGCTAAATGCCGAATAATCTAAACCATACTATACATCAAACAATCTCACATTTTATTTGAATTTGTGATAATGTGTGGCATTCGCAGCTTACAACTAAATATCGAACAATCTAAACAATACTATATATCGAACATTCTCACATTTTATTTGAATTTGTGGTAATGTGTGGTGTTTGCAACTCACATCTAAATACTTGTAGGCGTAGGGGGCGGGGCACCATACATAATGTGATAAACCCATTATACATATGAGACATGGTTTAGATTATGAAGATCTAGCTAGAGCTAGAAATGTAATGTGCTTTGAAATCAAAATAAAGTGGATTCAAAAAATCTAGTTGGAGTTCATATAGGAGTACACATAGTTCATACGTAACTCGAGACTAATCATGTGGTGTGCTGTGAAGATAATACACAAACGATAGTTTAACTTGACAATAATGATGATGTTAGATCTTATTAAAACAGAGAAACGAATTCAAATGCTTTGACTTCACAACAATCATTACTGTAGATCTTATTCAAATAGAGAAACGAATTCAAATTTAGTTCATATTGAAGCGGTAGTATATACATTTGAAATGCACTAAAACGTTCATTTGAGTAGTAGGTTGCATGCATTATACACGTAGCGAAATATTTTAATTGAACATAACATGAATTCAAAGTTTTGAATGACATTTGTAGGGCGCATTGATTTGGGACAGTACACGTTAGGCTTGTCCGGAAATTTCAACCCACGCCTTGTTAGCCCGAAATATTTAAGATATATCTTTGTCTCGTTGTGCTCCGACAACTCCCTCCATCTCAACCCACGCCTTGCTATTCCGAAATTACAACGCGTGCGAAAACTCCCACCTCCTGTGAAATCCCGACACGCAAAATGCCCGTGGTACCCCTGAACCGAAAGAACCGCCTCAAATCGGTGGGGGTACTTCCGTAACTTACCCCACATTTCGGGCAAGCGCGTCTCTAAGCCATGGTTCCCCACTGCCATCCCATCCGCCCACCCATTCGTACACCAAGGCCGCGAAAACCCACGACAAAACCCCACACCCTGCTCCGTCCGCCACCCAGCCGAAGCCTCTTCCCCGACGACGTCGTCCACAGCAACACCTGACATCCCTCATCCACCGTACAGGATGAGGATCCGTCGTCGATCTCATCGTCCCGCCGATTCAACCACCCCGTCCTCCACCTCCAAGGAGCTGCCCCGACGTTCCCCTCGTCTTTCGCGCCACCTCCATTCCCACACCGCCGTCTTCACCTGCACCACCGGAAGAGCATCATCATCACCATTTCCTTGGATGAAGATGCGGCCTAATCGGCGCCACCAAAGAGGTTGTACACTAATTGCCGCATTTTCTTCTTGATTCGATCTCACGGTGCTGCCGGCGCTCGGTCCCGAGCCGACACTGCGCGGCTCCATCCACGGCAGCATTGCCGGCCACTTCCTCCACGGCGTCGCTCCCTCGGCGGTGACGTCCACATCAGTAGGACCTGCTGCTGCTTTAGCTCTCGCTCGCGCTGCGGCTTTGCTCTTGCTCTCGGTCCCCTGCCTGGTCTGCTCTTGCTGTTGCTCTTGCTCGCGCTGCTGATCTCGCTCTTGCGCTTGCTTGCGATGCTGCTCCGATTTAGCTACACTTCAGTCGACTGAATCAACTTTTGGGTCAGTCGATTTTCAGGTGGTGGTGGGGGGGCTCGCCGGGGTGAAGGAAGAACCAGACGCAGCGGGGAGGGGGGCTCGCCGGAGAGATACCCCACCATCTATCTTAGGGTTCAGGATGGGGGCGATGGTCGCCGGCAGTGGCGGGGCGTTGGCGGGGCGGTGGCGTGGGGATCGCCGGAGAAAAAGCTCGGCACGGGGGGGCCTAGAGGGATGGCCGGGGCGGCGGCAGACCGGTGGTGCGGAGTGTTTTTGGGGTGGGTGGGGCGGCTCACTGCCGGCCGCGAGCGGCAGGGGGCTGCTATTTGGCCGGCTCAGGGGGGGTGGAGGTTGAAGATGAACCGCAGGCCCTTGATTTCGTATCCAACGGCTGCAAAATCGACTGACCAGAGATGAAAAAGTCAGTCGACCGACGTGTAGCCTCACCTTGCTAGTGCATTCATTTTCGACAGCAAAATTCAGTTTCGACAGTTAAGTTCAGTTTCGACAGTTAAGTTCAGTTTCGACAGTTAAGTTCAGAGATGAGCGGCTGATGTATTTTACATCTAGCACTTTGTGGTTATGTATTTTAAGTCATGTATTGGAGATGCTATTAGAATTCCACTCAGGTTAACGTTGTTCGTTTTCTCTCTTGTCCTGCTTCAGTTTGGCGTCGTACAACTCACCGGAGTTGCTCCAACAACGAAACCCTCCATCACAGCGGAGCAGTTCCTCGGGCTCCATCTCCAAACGCCTAAGATCTTCTTCCGCTCCTCCGACAGCCAAGTCAGCCAGAGCATCCTCACTGGCCAACCCAATCACGCTGAGATCGACATGGCTTCGCAAAGAGGTTCTACACTTGTTTCATCTCTTTTTTACTCTACATGTTATATATATTGTCCACTGAGCACACAGATTTGTTCCTTTAGTGTCTCCTTGAAAGAAAAAACATAGGAATTTTAATTTTCACTTGTCCTCCTTTTCAAATTCCTATTCATGAAGCACAAGACTAAGAGATAGTAGCATAATAGCATTATAACCGTACATTTTCTTGTGGTTTGACTTAATGTCACCATGCTTCTTTGCATCCTGTGATCTTCCAATTGTTGTGAATCAAACACCCAGATTGGCAGAAATCCTGTGTTTTTAAATTCTCTGTTTTGCATGTGCATTCCTATCCTATTCCTGTCTATTTCCTATCCCTGCATTGTTGGAATCCTCCAATTCAAACGAGCCCTTACCGAATTACTTCTCTTACAGATAGTTGTCAAAGAAAACCTTGTGTGGTTTGTCCCGCTCCTGCTGCGCCATCGTCCACCCCAGCTCAGCTGCTCCAACGACAAAAGGGTCTAGCACAGTAGGGATCCGGCCTCCAAACTTTCTTTCACCGCCTCAGATCTTCTTCCCCGCCGCTGGCAGCCATGAAAACTGCACTACCATCATCAACCGAGTAGATGACCTCGAGGACTACACGGGTGCGCAAGAGAGGTCTCACTCTTTCGTATCTGCTTACGTTATGCATCGCTTAATATTACATGCTACTTTATCGTCCTGTTCACCGATTAGACTCTAAGTCAGCTCCAAACTAATGGTCAAACTTGAGTTTTTAAATGGTTGTGGGGTACATATCAGGGACGCTATCAATAGTATCTATCTACTATCTGGTTAATTTCCGGTGTCTACTATGAGTTTCATGTTGGGTGGGAAACAAACAGTAAAGAAGCCATAATCTGTATTTTTTAACTGAAGCCATTATCTGCCTGCTATTATTGCTTTTGGGTCTATCCACAGGTTGCTACCATCACTCTGGATTTCTGCATGCACTCCTTACATAATCTCACTATGTTTTATTCCTATGCATGACACTTATTGTAAACAATGGAACTGAACATATAGAGCAAAAGAGACGAGCCTTGCGTGGCAATAAAATTTCATGCAGACGTCGCTCCATGGTAGGCGCAAAGGCAGCCCCCCTCCATGCATTTCGGATTGTAATTGAGAGGAAGATATCTGTTCTGAGGGGGATTCAGAAGGAGAAGACAACTCCTATTTACCCCCTGAGGTCTTCGCTCTAACTTGGCATGCTGATGTTGGTTATATCATGCATATGGTGTCTTGCATTGCTTACTTTATACATCAAATATGTCATCTGCTTAGTTTAGACATCCTTTGTGTGAATGCCATCTGTTTAGTCTATTCATCATTTATGTGAATTATGCAACGCCATCTTGTTTAGCCAGGCATCATATATGTGAATTTTGCAATGCCATCCTGCTTAGCCAGTCATTTTATATGTAAATTATATCAGGCCATCCGTTTTTGGTTACATATTACATTTGTCAAAAATGTTATTACATTCAACTGCTCTTCGTGTGCATCAGCCATTTGACACGGTGATGGCAAAATTCTGGAGTGAAAACAAGGTCTTCAAAGCAGACTATGCTATCTGACGAAGCGCATATCTCGCTGGTTATGGATAGCTCCTCAGAGGAGGATTCGGAGACAGATGACCAGTCCTATCCCCCCCGAGATGTATGCTCTAACTTGGCAGGGGTATGTAGCTCATATCGTGTGTATGGTGTCTCGCATTGCTATGTCATTTGATTAGTTTAGACATGCTTTGTGTGAATGCCACCTGTTTAGTGTCTAATTACCATATATGTGAATTATGCATTGCCATCTTGTTGCAAGACATTATATATGTGAATTATACAATGCTATCTTGTTGCAAAGGCATTATATATGTGAATTATGCAATGCCATGCTGTTTAGCCAATCATCATGTAATTATATCATGCTATCATTTTTTTGTATTACGTGTTCCATTTGTCGACAACGTTTGTATATTCAACTACTCTTCCTGTGCATCAGCCATTTGAAGCGGTGATGGAAGTATTTGGAGTGAAAACAAGGTATTCAGAGCAGACAATGCTACCTGCTGAAGCAGACATCTTGCTGGTTACAGAGAGCTCCTCAGAGGAGGATTCAGTGACTGATGACCAGTCCTATTTTCCCACTGAGGTCTATGCTCAAACTTGGCAGAGTTATATTACCCATGTCATGCATGTTGTCTTGCATTGCTTAGTTTTTACATCATATATGGATTGCCATCTGCTTACTTGCTTACTATATAAATCATATATTTGAATTATATCATGCCATCATGTTTACATAGTACATACACATCATCTATCTGAATTATGGCATGGCAACCCATTTAATAAAGACATCATATACTTATATCATCTCATCCTGTTTAGTGTTTACAGTCATCATATTTTGAATTATGGCATTCTATCCGTGAATGTATGTGAATTATGGCATGCCAACCTATTTAATAAACACATTATATAGTTATGTCATGTCATCCTATTTACATAGTCTCATATTTTGAACTATGTCTTTCCATCTTTTTTAGTTAGCCATCATAATGCGAAATTGTGTCATGCTATCCTGTTTAGTTAGCCATCATATATGTGAAATTGTGTCATGCTATCATGTTTGGTTAGACAACATAAATATGAATTATTTCATGCCCTCTTTTATTCCCCACTATCCATTGCACCTGTCTATCATACAATGTCTATACTTTCAATTACTTTTCTTGTTTATCAGCCATTTGAATTGGAGAGCGTGATGGCAGTATCTAAGGGAGTAACAACACGGTCTTCAGAAAAGATAGTTGAGGGAGTCCCGGATTAGGGGGTGTTCGGATAGCCGGACTATACCTTCGGCCGGACTCCTGGACTATGAAGATACAAGATTGAAGACTTCGTCCCATGTCCGGAAGGGACTTTCCTTGGCGTGGAAGGAAAGCTTGGCGATACGGATATGTAGATCTCCTACCATTGTAACCGAATATGTGTAACCCTAGCCCTCTCCGGTGTCTATATAAACCGGAGGGTTTTAGTCCATAGGACAGACAACAATCATACCATAGGCTAGCTTCTAGGGTTTAGCCTCCTTGATCTCGTGGTAGATCTACTCTTGTACTACCCATATCATCAATATTAATCAAGCAGGAGTAGGGTTTTACCTCCATCGAGAGGGCCCGAACCTAGGTAAAAACATCCCGTCCCTTGTCTCCTGTTACCATCCGCCTAGACGCACAGTTCGGGACCCCCTACCCGAGATCCGCCGATTTTGACACCGACATTGGTGCTTTCATTGAGAGTTCCTCTGTGTCGTCACTTTTAGGCCCGATGGCTCCTCCGATCATCAACAATGATGCGGTCTAGGGTGAGACTTTTCTCCCCGGGCAGATCTTCGTATTCGACGGCTTTGCACTGCGGTCCAATTCGCTTGGCCATCTAGAGCAGATTGAAAGCTACGTCCCTGGCCATCAGGTCAGATTTGGAAGTCTGAACTACACGGCTGACATCCGCGGGGACTTGATCTTCGACGGATTCGAGCCACAGCCGAGCGCGCCGCACTGTCACGAAGGGCATGATTTAGCTCTGCCGCCAAACAGTGTCCTGGAGGCCGTGCCCGCATCACCTCCGACCCTTAGTTCGGAGCCGATTGCGCCGATCGAGGATGGGTGGTTGGACGCCACCTCGGAGGCTGAAATCTCTACGGCGATCAAGCCGAACACCAGCTTTATCTCCTGCGAAGCCCGTGACTCCAAGGTGCCGGACTCCTCTCCGGACTCCTAGCCCCCCGCGCCCCTACCCGTCGAATCCGATTGGGCGCCGATTATGAAGTTCACCGTCGCGGACATCTTTTAGCGCTCGCCCTTCGGCGATTTTCTGAATTCACTAAAGTCTCTCTCTTTATCAGGAGAGCCCTGGCCGGATTACGGTCAGCAAGGTTGGGATGCAGATGATGAAGAAATTCAAAGCCCTCTCACCACCCACTTTGTAGCCACTATCGATGATTTAACTGACATGCTCGACTTCGACTCCGAAGACATCGACGATATGGACGCTGATGCAGGAGACGATCAGGAACCAGCGCCTATAGGGCACTGGAAAGCCACCTCGTCATATGACATATACATGGTGGATACCCCAAAAGAAGGTGATGGCGATGGAACCGCGGAGGATGACCCCTCCAAGAAGCAGCCTAAGCGCCGACGTCAGCAGCGCCGCTCTAAATCCTGCCAAAGCAAAAACGGTGATTCCGGCATGGGAGATAATAACACTCTAGACAGTGCCGAAGAAAACCCCCTCCAGCAAGATTCAGCACAGGAGGATGGAGAAGCCAGCCCTCATCAGAGAGCGGCAGACAGAGAGGTCGAGGACGATAATTACATGCCCCCCTCTGAAGACGAGGCAAACCTTGACGATGACGAATTTGTCATGCCTGAAGATCCCGCCGAACAAGAGCGCTTCAAACGCAGGCTTATGGCCACGACAAGCAGCCTCAAGAAAAAACAGCTGTAGCTTAGAGCTGATCAAGACTTGCTAGCCGACAAATGGACGGAAGTCCTTGCGACTGAAGAGTATGAACTCGAACGCCCCTCCAAGAGCTACCCAAAGCGCAGGTTGCTACTCCGATCAGAGGAAGAAGCACCTACATCACCAGCGCATGATGCGGCCGACTGGCCACTGCGTGACCGTGACAGAGAGGCCTCTCGGCCCTCCACTCAAGCCGCACCTTGGCGCCGCTTTAAAAATACCAAGGCACGGGGAAATGCGCCAGACCTGTGAGATATATTGGATGACAAGGCAAAGCAAACAAGGTCGATCTACGGACCGCGTGGGCGCCCCACGGCACGAGACGGTAATCGTCACGCCGGATACAGTAAATCCGGCCAGGCCGAACACAGTAGACAAAGCTCGTTTGAGCTACGTCATGATATAGCCCAATAGAGAGGTGCCGCACACCCACTATGCTTCACAGATGAAGTAATGGATCATCAAATCCTAGAGGGTTTCAAACCCGTAAACATCGAATCATACGATGGCACAACAGATCCTGTGGTATGGATCAAGGATTATCTCCTCCATATCCACATGGCCCGCGGTGATGACTTACACGCCATCAAATACCTCCCACTCAATCTTAAAGGACCAGCTCGGCATTGGCTTAACAGCTTGCCAGCAGAATCAATTGGTTGTTGGGAGGACCTGGAAGCCGCATTCCTCGACAACTTCCAGGGCACTTATGTGCGACCACCAGACGCTGATGACCTAAGCCACATAATTCATTAGCTAGAGGAATCGGCTAGACAATTCTGGACACGGTTTCTAACCAAGAAAAATCAAATTGTCGATTGTCCGGACGTAGAGGCCCTAGCATCCTTCAAGCATAATATCTGTGACGAGTGGCTTGCCCGGCACATTGGACAGGAAAAGCCGAAATCTATGGCAGCCCTCACGACACTCATGACCCGCTTTTGCACGGGAGAAGACAGCTGGCTGGCTCATAGCAATAACATAACCAAGAGCCCTGGTAATTCAAATACCAAGGACAACTATGCCAGGTCGCGTCGCAACAAGCATAAGCGTTGCATTAACGGTGACAATGCTGAAGATACGGCAGTTAATGCCGGATTCATAGGCTCTAAACCCGGTCAGCGGAAAAAGCCATTCAAGAGAAATAGTCCGGGCCCGTCCAGTTTGGACCGAATACTCGACCGCTCGTGCCAGATACATGGCACCCCCGAAAAGCCAACCAATCACACCAACAGGGATTGTTGGGTGTTCAAGCAGGCCGGCAAATTAAATGCCAAAAACAGAGACCAGGGGCTAAATAGTGACGATGACGAGGAGCCCCGGCCGCCGAACAGTAGTGGACAGAAGGGATTCCCCCCACAAGTGCGGACGGTGAACATGATATACGCAACCCACATCCCCAAGAGCGAGCGGAAGCGTGCGTTAAGGCACGTATACGCGATGGAGCCAGTCGCCCCGAAGTTCAACCCATGGTCCTCCTTCCCGATCACTTTTGATCAAAGGGACCACCCCACTAGCATCCGTCATGGCGGATTCGCCGCATTGGTTCTGGACCCAATTGTTGACGGATTTCACCTCACTAGAGTCCTTATGGACGGTGGCAGCAGCCTGAACCTGCTTTATCAGGATATAGTGCCGAAAATGGGCATCGACCCCTCGAGGATTAAACCCACTAAAACGACCTTTAAAGGCGTCATACCAGGAGGCCAATTGTACAGGCTCAGTCACACTTGAAGTGGTCTTCGGATCTCCGGATAATTTCCGAAGCGAGGAGTTAATCTTTGACATAGTCCCGTTCCGCAGTGGCTATCACGCACTGCTCGAGCGAACCGCATTTTCCAAGTTCAATGCGGTACCACACTATGCATACCTTAAGCTCAAGATGTCAGGCCCTCGAGGAGTCATTACGGTCAATGGAAACACCGAACGCTCTCTCCGAACGGAGGAGCATATGGTGGCTCTCGCAGCGGAAGTACAAAGCAGCCTCTCAAGGCAATTCTCCAGTCCAGCCATTAAACGACCGGACACCGTCAAGCGCGCCCGGAGTAACCTACAACAAGACCGCCTGGCACGTTCCGAGCTAGCGTAGCAATGCGGCCCCAACCCCATCCCTCGCGAACTTACGAAACTAGTGCTGCGCGTACATAACTATGCTATGGAAATACCATGGGCACAGGGGGAGGGGCACCATCACGGCACGCCCGAACCACGGCTTTAACCGCACTAGGGGCTGCTGATTTCTTAATTTTCTCTTACTTTCAGGACTCCATTATTCGAAAGGCCTAACCGGCAGTGCAATTGCCGAACAAACGATGCAAGAACCAGGGAAGCAGAAAGCCATGCCGCATTATGGAACTCCCAGGTGGTCTCTATAATGAGCAGTATACCTGTTTCACATACCATTCCGTAGCCTGCCCCTAGAAGGGACATGTTAAATAGTCCCACCTTTTGATTATTGCACTATTTGTATCGTTCTGCTTTGATCGCAGCTTTTTAAAATAAACAATGCATAGCTTTTGTCTATTATTGCACTACCCTTACAAATATATGTTCATTGATGACATGTTGCACCCGTACACTTTGGTACGGCCAATACGCCAGGGGCTTAAGTACCCCACAACACGGCGTGAGAAGTTCGAACACTTTTACAAGTACGGCACCCCGAACTTATAGCATTATATGCATCGGCTCCGAATCATGTCTTGGGTCAATAGTTGGGTTTGCCGGCTCCTATGTTTTGGTACCTTACATTCCGTTGTATTGGCTAAGGTAGCACTAGGAGAACTACTGCAATTGTGCCCCAGTTGAGCTGGGCTAATCACCTCAGTAGAGAAAGCTAAAACTGACCGTCATGATGAGGCGAGAGCTGGTCGCTGTTCGAGAGGTTTTCGAGTCCCTAAAGACTTATGCCGCTTAGAGCGAGGAGTCGGCTTTGTCCGACCTAGGCGTGGATAGCGCCCCGAACTCGGTCTTCCGAATACTAGGGGCTTCGCCGAAATTTAAAATTATAGAATTCTATGGCTAAGTGAGAGTGTTCAAGCATTATAGTCCGATTGCCTCGTTCGTTGTGTTGAGCGCCTCCCTCGAAGGACCCAAGAATGGGAAAAAGAGCGCTCAAGTTTATCCCGAACACCCCAGCACTCGTGGCATGGGGGCAGAAGCCGACGACTCGCCATCTCTCAAATTTGATAAAAGGCCACACAGAAGGTAATATTTTAAATTAAAAAGCGTTGCTTAGCGCATATGAACAAGTTTTCAGTGCACAGGACAAAATGAGCGAGTTTACTCAAAAATTACATCCCTGGAACATTCATCCGCCATAAGGCGGGCACCCTTCAGAACCCCCTCATAATACATCTCGGGCTTGCGATGCTCTTTGCCCGGCGGTGGCCCGTCCTTCACAAGCTTCTCAGCATCCAACTTGCCCCAATGCACCTTAGCGCGGGCAAGGGCCCTACGGGCACCTTCGATGCAGACGGAGTGCTTGATGACTTTGAGCCTTGGACAGGCCTCCGCCAGCCGCCGCACCAGCCCGAAGTAGCTCCCAGGCAGAGCCTCTCCAGGCCACAGCCGAACTATGAGGCCTTTCATGGCCTGTTCGGCCACCTTGTGGAGATCGACCAGTTGCTTCAGCTGGTCGCTCAAGGGCACAGGTTGTCCAGCCTCAGCATACTGAGACCAGAACACCTTCTCCGTTGAGCTGTCCTCCTCGGCTCGGTAGAACGCGGCGGCATCGGACACGCTGCGGGGCAAATCTGCGAATGCTCCTGGAGAGCTCCGGATTCGGGTAAGTAACAAGTTATTCACTTTCACATGCTTGCTTTGCATAAAGAAAGCCTTACCCGCCGCTATCTTTTTCATCGCCTCAACCTCTTGGAGGGCCTTCTGGGCTTCGGCCTTGGCAGACATGGCATTCTCAATGGACGCCGCAAGCTCGAACTCTCGCGTCCTTGAGTCAAGCTCCAAACTCTCATGTTTTTTCATCAGAGCCTGGAGCTCTTGCTGCACCTCGCCAACCTGCGCCTCATACTTCTCTCACTCGGTGCGCTCCGTGGCCGCCCTCTTCTCGGCCTCAGACAACGCTTGCTTAAGGGTCGCCACCTCTGTTGTGGCCCCTACAATAGCCATGTTAATCCTGTCACTTTTTGCAATTGCACCTTTTATATATTTAAATAAGGTATTTCTCACCTTCCTTGTCCCCGAGCTTCTTCTTGGCAAGCCCGAGCTCCTGCTCAGACTGCTCGAGGTTCTGCTTCAACGTGTCCACCTCCGCAGTCAGTGCGGCGGACGCCAGCAGCGAAGCCTGCATACGCATATTGACTTAATTATGTTAGACTCCTGCGAATATTATTAGATCCTTTATTTGGCTTTTCTTTCCAAACGCCGAACAGAGCATCAGGGGATACTATCTATGCGGTAATATTTTTAATATCCTTTACTTACCTCAAAGCCTGTTAGAAGGCTGGCACAGGCTTCAGTCAGTCCGCTCTTCTGGATCACCGTACTCATCACAGTACGGTGCTCCTCGTCGATGGAGGCGCCTTTAAGCACCTCCAGCAGATTGTCCGGCGCCTCCGGTTGGACGGGGGCCACCGGCTCAGTAGGCTTGCTCCTCTTGGAAGGAGGTCGCCTGCCGGACTCTGGAACCTTTGAAGGTTCTAGAGCGGTGTCCGGCCTAGGGCCGGACTTGGAGCCCTTAGGGGTTCTATCCCCTTGGCACCTGGAGTCCGAAAGGTCGCCTTGCGGCGCCTCCAGGACCACCTCCTACTGGCTTGGAACCTCCTGAATTCACGTCCGACAAATCCAGGGAGCCACTCGATGACTCGTCGAGCCCGGCCTTGGGCGGACTGCATAGTCATATTCGGCGTAAGGAGGAGCTGTGCAAGAAAGGAACACTACGAATTGCTCTGGTGTCCGAATATTTACGATTTCACTAGGAGCTTGGCCCTGTGCAGCCACTCCTCTTCGCCGTCGTCGGCGTTGGTGGAGTAGTCCGGAAGAAGGGTTTCCCCCTTCTTGGACCCTCCGGCCTCCCCAGTTGGGGCGGCCTTCCTTTTCTTTCCTTCCCCCGCGGGAGGGGGAGAGGTCTCTTCTTCCTCCTCCCCGTCTTCATGGGAGGATTGTGTCTCGGAGTCGTCGGACGACGAATCCGACACCACCACACGTCGGGCACTCTTTTGAGTCCCCGTGGCCTTCTTCTTGGCCTTCCTCTCCGGCACCACATAGGGTGCCGGAACTAGCAGCTTCGCCAAGCGAGCATCTGCTGGGTCTTCGGGCAAAGGAGCCGGACAGTTGATCTGTCCGGACTTCGCCTGCCAATCCTGTCAAAGGTAAGGGAGCTTAGATCCCGCATAGAGTCAAACTATGAAAAACTAATACCCTGTAAAAGGTAAAAATAGCTTACCGCACTAGCGTGACGCTGCGTGCTGAATCCGCGATCCTCGGTAGCGGATGCGGGAGCCTCGGCGCCCTTGAATAGCGCCTTCTAGGCATCTTCGTATGTCGTGTCGAAGAGCCTGCCTAGAGTTCGGTGCTGCGCCGGGTCAAACTCCCATAGATTGAAAGCCCGTTGTTGACACGGGAGGATCCGGCGGATGAGCATAACCTGGACTACGTTGACAAGTTTGAGCTTCTTATTGACCATGGTTTGGATGCATGTTTCCAGTCCAGTCACCTCTCCTTTATTGCCCCACGACAGGCCCGTCTCTTTCCAGGACGTGAGCCGCATAGGGGGTCCAGATCGGAACTCAGGGGCTGCGACCCATTCAGGGTCACGCGGCTCGGTGATGTAGAACCACCCCAATTGCCACCCCTTCAGGGTCTCCACGAAGGAGCCCTCGAGCCATAGGACGTTGGGCATCTTGCCCACCATGGTGCCTCCGCACTCCTCCTGGTTGCTGCGCACCACCTTGGGCTTGACATTGAAAGTCTTGAGCCATAGGCCGAAATGGGGAGGATGCAGAGGAAAGCCTCGCACACGACGATAAACGTCGAGATGTTAAGGACGAAGTTTGGGGCCAGATCGTGGAAATCTAGGCCATAGTAGAACATGAGCCCCCGGACAAATGGGTGGAGAGGGAAGCCCAGTCCGCGGAGGAAATGGGGGAGGAACACCACCCTCTCATGGGGCCTAGGGGTGGGGACGAGCTGCCCCTCTTCGGGAAGCCGGTGCGCGATGTCGTTGGACAAGTATCCGTCCTTCCTCAGTTTTTTGATGTGTCCCTCCGTAACGGAGGAGACCATCCACTTGCCTCCCGCTCCGGACATGGCTGGAGAAGGTTGAGGTGGGGTGTGCGGACTTGGGCGCTGGAGCTCGAGTGCGCGGAAATGGATAGGCAAAGGAGGAAGAAGGCGTAGGTGAAAAGGTGGATCCTTATCCCCTTATATGGGAAGACACGACTACACGTCCCCACCAGCCTAGTAAAACTCGCTTATCTCCCAAGCGCTGTAATCAATGGCGCGGTTAGGTTACCCACGCCCGTATTGATGAGAATCCCGAAATAAGGGGACACGATCTCTGCTTTGACGAGACGTGCCAAGGAAACCGCCTCGCAAAACGCGCTGAAGCATGACAGTAAAAATGATTCGAATAAAGGCTTGGTCGTGGTGTGATGTCACGCTACGGAATACGTCAACAGATTAGATTTGTGTAAATATTATTCTCTCTGTGGCAATATGTGGAAACTTATTTTGCAGAGCCGGACACTATCCTTGTGTTCAAAAATCTTCTATGAAGTACTTGGAGGAGGAACCCGCCTTGCAATGTCGAAGACAATATGCGCGCCGGACTCGTCGTCATTGAACCTTGGTTCAGGCGCTACTGAGGGAGTCCTGGATTAGGGGGTGTTCGGATAGCCGGACTATACCTTCGGCCGGACTCCTGGACTATGAAGATACAAGATTGAAGACTTCGTCCCGTGTCCGGAAGGGACTTTCCTTGGCGTGGAAGGCAAGCTTGGCGATACGGATATGTAGATCTCCTACCATTGTAACCGACTCTATGTAACCCTAGCCCTCTCCGTTGTCTATATAAATCGGAGGGTTTTAGTCCATAGGGACGGACAACAATCATACCATAGGCTAGCTTCTAGGGTTTAGTCATCAATGTTAATCAAGCAGGAGTAGGGTTTTACCTCCATCGGGAGGGCCCGAACCTGGGTAAAAACATCGTGTCCCCTGTCTCCTGTTACCATCCGCCTAGACGCACAGTTCGGGACCCCCTACCCGAGATCCACCGGTTTTGACACCGACAATAGTGCTACCAGTCGATACAGATAGAACCACGGTTGTTCTTGCCCAAGGACCAGATCCACCGCACATAACCTAGACTCTCGCAGATTGCACCCCTACCCAGTTGGACAAAGAACCAGCTACACCCCTTCTGCCCCCAACCCCGGCAGATAGTAACCCAGTTCTAGTTGACACAGCACCGTCTCCACCATGGAGCACCCAAACATGAGCAGTTAGTAAGGGAACTGCAGTGCCCAAAGCACGAGGACCACCACTCCGAATCCCAACTCAACGCTTAAAGGAGAAGAAGATTTGTTCTCAGGTCAGGTTCTCTAGCTATGGTTCATACTCCTTTGCTCTTGCATGACTGTATTTACTCATACCAACTATTTTCAAATTTGAAGGATGGAATTGAAACTCCAATGGCGCAACAGGTATGATTTAAACCTTTTTCTTTAACTGGTTTGCTGTTGTAACCTGCTGTATGTTGATTTCAGTTTCAATTGAATAAACAGTTATGTTCTCATGTCATGCAAATTACAAGTGTTGTTATTGCTCTATAGTTACCCACACTTATATTCTATCTATTCTGCTTTGTCCTGAACAAATATTATTTGAACTGTGTCTCTATCTTGATTGGGCAACAAAAACTAGAATGATATAGACCATAAAGTGACCATGGTACATAGATATATGTTTGTTTCATGCTGTTATCTTGTCCACATTACTACTGAACTCATTTACCAAAATGAGTTTCATATACAACATGGTAAACATGTGATGTGTCTGCTTGTTTCTCTTTTAGAATGCGGACAAAATATTGGAGAATAGTACCGCGTTATCCAATGGTAAAGGAAGTAATGCAGATAAGGTTCAAGATAGTGAGACATCCCTGTTGGTCTCCAAGAAAGCTGATAAAAACTATCTTGACGACAGTGATGGAACCCAAAAGTCCTGTCTTGATGTAGTGTTCGAGTTACTGGCCACTACTGCTGGCACAAGCTCTTCGAACTCGCTGCCGGAATCAGTTCATCTTCTTAAGTCTCAACTTCAAGTTGAAAGACATCGATCAGACGTGCTGCGACAGGAAGCTGAAGGACTGAGGAAGTCCCTGCAGAATTCAGATGCATATTTTCTGGTGCAACAGCAAGCGCTGGAGGATTTAAGCGCCAAACAAGAGAAAGTTAATAAGCTTGCTAAGCATCTCGCCAGCATTATGGGTACCCAGGATATTGTTTCTTGAGATCTTCTGAAGTTGTTTCAGTTTTGGATTTGTTTTGCTGCGGCGTTTATTTGCGCTGGTCGCCAACTTTGACAACTAGTGTATATGATATGCTGCCTTGTTCCCTATATTTGCACTGGTGGCGAACTTTGATGCCCAGTGGATGTAATATGTGTAATAGCCGTGATAGCCTAGCGTTAGTTGCTTGCTTATTTATTTCCTTGTTGTCTTGTTTATTTGTTTGCTTGTAGTCATTGCAGTTCTTTTTCTGCGGTTAGCTAGTGGCTGCAATAACCTATTTTTTAAAACTAGGCCACAATAACCATGGGCTAATATTTACTGTAGTGACACTGGGCCTCCTACTGGCCGTAGAAACAGTGGGCCTTCTACGGGCCGTAGAAACAATGGGCCTTCTACGGGCCGTAGAAACAATGGGCCTTCTGTGGGCCGTATTATCAATGGGCCTTATACGGGCCATATAATCAATTGGCCAAACATGGGCCAAACAAACCGCATTATGGCCGTAAACGGGCTAAAGTTGGAATTGTCCATCCACGGGCCGACCATAACGGGCCCTCGTTAATAGGCCGTATTTGATGACGCTATGAAATCGGCCCAACATATTAACTGACCACAAACGGGCCGACTGTAACCACGGGCTGAATTTGGCCCACAAGCAGAAAATGACAGTAACGGGCCGTAAGTAAATGAATGCTGGAAATGAGCCCAAGAATAAATGGGCTCTGAGAAGGCCGAAAGATAATATGGGCTGGAAACGGCCCAACGGAATAACGGGTCGTTAATGGGTATAAAGTGATACACTGTTCATCACGGGCCAGTTTCACCACGGGCCGTTAATGGGTGTAAAGTGATACACTGTTCATTACGGACCAGTTTCACCATGGGCCGTTAGTAGGCCAAGAGTTACATAGGGCCTCATGTGGGTCGAAAGACGTCATGGGCCATACATGGGCCAGAAGTGAAAACGGGCTGGAATCATATTGGATGGCCCAGATGACGCTACTGGGCCTAATTCGGATAGGGCGTAACGGGCCTTGGGTTAGCGGGCTGTAAATGGGCTATATTCGAACAGGCCGTTAACAGGCTTTCCATGGGACGGCCCGCCAGCTTTTGACCAAGTCAAATGGGCCGGCCTTTTCACTGGAATGTGCATCTGTTGGGCCGTGCCACGTGTTGACATATCATAGGCGCCTATCTGACCCACTGACGAGCTGACACGTGTTTCGTCCAGCCAATAAGAATTTTACAGGTGGAAATTTCCCATTGGTCGGGGCTGTTAACGGGTTATCGGATCCAAAACCCGACCAGATAGCTTAACGGCGTTCCGTTATGGTGGATGCCACGTGTCGGTCACCCTTGAAGAAAGCACTTCCATGATGTGCGATTTATCGTCATGGAAGTGGACACTTCCGTGATGATAATTTTGGTAATGTCACGGAACACTTCTACGACAGCACAGGTATAACTATCTTGATTCTGTCATAAATTTGTCATGGATGTACATGCATGACAAAAAAAGCGACCTACTGTGACAAACACGTATCATCACGGAAGTGTATTCTTTTTGTAGTGAATACAATAGCTTCAATTCAACATTTATTTAAAACAGTACCAATACAAGTAGCACAACATCTCAAAGCACACTGCAAAATCATGTGGATGAAGGCATGTACTGACCTTTCATGAGACGGACAAGATAAAATACGAATCTGCCAACACGAATAGGAAATCCAATCTCGTTTTGTGCACTTGCACTAGAATCAAGCAAAGTGTTTCGCGTAGCGAAGCAAAATGTCGCAATAGCAACAAGTTGAATAGATATCCCTGTTTAAATAGAGGCAAAAAAGGAATCAATTACTGGCTAATAAAGGAGGATGAAACATGCGGCCACAAAAATGGTAATCCCGCCAATCCCTAACAAGTGTTGCAGTTTTGAAATAAGATTCAGTAGTTAATTCTGAGAGTGGCATCAATTACTGGCTTATAAAGGGGCTTATGCTGAATTTGTTGTAACAAAGCAACAAGCATCATGTCTGGGTTGGTCCCATTTTTGTTCACTACTTAATGGGAAAAGACAGCAATACAATAGCTTCAATTCAACATTTATTTAAAATAGTACCAAAACAAGTAGCACAACATCTCAAAGCACACTGCACATCATGTGGTTGAGACAAAGATTTGAAACAACTCGCCACGAAGACTGGAAACGTATCTCGATCTCCTTTTGTGCAGTTCCACCAAAATTAAGCAAAGTCACCGGTGTGACATTCAAGTTGAACTGCACAAAGCACTCTTAAAACATAAGTGTTTCGAGTAGCGAAGCAAAATGTCGCAATAGCAACAAGTTGAATCGATACCCCTATTTTAACAAAGGCAAAAACGGAAACAATTACTTGCCGATAAAGGAGGATGAAACAAACGGTGACAGAAAGAAGCATCTAACTTATCTTGGATGGAAAACAAAGTAGGACAGTAACATTTCTAAAACGGTTGCATTGATTCATATGAACAGAGACATTCTCTTGAAACAACATTCGTTAAAAAATGTAATTTACTTTTAACAGTGGCATTACTTCAATTTTCCGGCGGCATTCTTAGATTAACAACAGCAAAACAGTTGTATTGGACATGCCAGCACCATGTGTGTCCACACGTATAAATGGGTAATGCAGAGTATGTAGCCAAGCAGCATATATGTGCTGGTCCCATATTTGTTCTCTTTGAACCTTCTTCCTATGTGAGGGCAGCAAATCTAGTCCTGCAGAAACTACCCGACTCCCCCCAGTTTCTTTCCCTTTTCAACAAAGAGATCGGTTCCTTACAGATGTGTGTACTGGGTTACCCCCTTTTTCCCTTTTCGACCTACAAAGCGGCTGGATAGCCAGTCTATACTACTTTCCGCCCCTCCTTTCCTCATTGAACCACGTCCTAGATTCTTTCTCCAGCCCACCGCACCCTTCTTTCCTCTTTGAACCAAGACCTAGATTCTACTACAGATCGAAAAAGATCCACATGCAGCTAGAGCAACGACGGTTTCAAAGAAACTTATACCTTAGGGTCGTCGGGATGTGGCCGGGCTTGCTGCGGGAGGCTGGATCTGCCCACACTATGTACGATAGCGAGGAAGAAGGGGTCGGTGGCCCTCCCGCACAAGCGCTGGGTGAAAGAGAACAGCGCAGCCGGCAGTGGATCGCCTCCCTCGCCGAAGGCGATAGAGTGAACGCTGCACCTCCTCCCCTTCCCAGTGCGACGGGATACGAGCGCCTCCTTCACCAGCTGTGAGGGGGGAGAGAGAGACAAGAGGCCAACGCAGTCTTGTTTAGATCTGGTGAAGAGAGGGTGAGAGACTGTGAATATAGCAAACCCTAGCAAATGAATGCTGAGCCTCCAGCGTGTAACATATATGTAGTGCGGCGAGCATGTGGAGAGTGCAAACCCTAGCGAACAAGTGTTGAGGCTCCCGCTTATATATATACTACTGTAGTACGGACTGAGCTCCGGTGCCTTCACTACACCTGCTTTTGGCTGTATGACAGGTGAGCCAGCCACATTCTGGGCCCACCTGTCATAAATACAAAGGCAGGTGCACTAAGTCAATGAAGCTGTGTCCATATAGTACTCTCATGTATACGACTAATATATAGTGGAGTGGTTTTCTTATTCTCTCCCTAACAATCGTTTTAAATTGTGTAAGTACGAGATGAAACTCTTTATTTAATGTACAGTGAAGAAAACTAGTACTACTTCCGATGAACTAACGATCCATGCCCACGCGTCCTAGTCGCACTTCCTGTCCTTCACGTGTGGTACACTACCCTCCCTTAAGTAATCAGCCACACATGCGCCAAATTATCGGAAATGTGTGAGAGTGTGTACAAATAAAGAATTTTAATTTCAATTATCGGAAAGGTTTGAGAGTATTACAAAGTTTGAGTTCTGTCAAATCTAATGTGCGGAGTAAATAAAAATGGAGGGCTACTATGTCCATCCGGGTTTTTAGTCGACACCATTTTTAAAATCAAAGTTAATAGCTGGAAAAATAAAATTACAGGGGAGCTGGAGACTAAGTTGTGAGAAGGCTTAGAAATCAATACAAAACTTATGCTCTTAGTACCAACGTCGATCCTTCTTCGAGGAAACATTTGGTTCATAGCCAATTGTGTGATAAAATTGCACCAACGTGAAAGACGACTGCTTCTCCAACGCAACCAAGGTGAACTGACGAAGGATATCATCTTTGTGCATAACAAGCAAAGAGCACTGATGGAAGACAACTTGTTTTTCATTGAAAATTGATCAGCTTCACCAGTCGACGCAACCATGAGGTGCAACCATGAGCATCGATAGGTCATCGTGGTGATGCATCATCCATTTGGCATCAAGTTTGGGTGAGGCACCTATGAAGTTCGACAAATCCTCACTGTGGTCTAATCTTCTCAGTAATCAAGCTCGAGGAAGGAAGAACCACGTGGCAGAGGACAGTGAGGCGGAACAAAAATGGCCATCCAATTTTGTGTAGTGCCACTAAAATTGAGGAAGACATACCGGGGTATGGAGACACGCATCGCTGTTTCCAAAAATATAAAAAAGGGTTAGCAACGACATCTCAATTGTTAATAAGAATTAATGAAAAGTACACCAACAAACAGAAGCATCATAATTATCTTGATGGGAACTAAACCAGGATACCCGAGAAAAAACCATTTCTTCATTTAACCAGTGATAGTACTACCACCATATGGACAATGACCGCACAACCACCATGTACTTTTTGTCGAAACAACATGTATACCTCCACCGAGGCATAAATCAGGACAACTTTTCGAGTGGCATTTCCTCTATAATAGTACTAGTAGGTGATGTTGGACCAGCCGACAAACCCTAGCTACTATGCATGGGGAGCTGGGGAGTAGTCGCATAGAAGAAAACCTGCACACAGGGACCTGGGGAGCTGGACTAGTACAAGAAGTTATACCTCAGGTGGGCGAGATGTCGTTTAGGCGGGCGGGCGGGATTTGCCCACACGACGGCAACGAACAAGGGCGTGGAGGATCTTCGTCCGTGCCAGCGCCAGCTCAGAGAGGACGGTGCGCATCGGTTTCCTCCATCGCCAATGGCGACAACGTCAACGCTGCACCTCCTCACCTCCCGCAGTGGATGGGATTCGGCCGGATATGTGACCACCAGCGAGGAGAGAGATAGAGTGGACACTCTCATCTTTTTTTGATATGGAGAGGGTGAGAGAGCGAGACGCGAGAAACTCTATCAAACAAAAGTCTATAATGGAGTAAAAAAACCTCTCCATAGCAGTGGTTTTAAATATAATACGCGCATTCCCGGAAAAAAGAAATGAAAACTAGCGGACAATTTTTAAGGGTCTGTCTAGGACACATCTAGATGTGACATAGTTATGTCACATCTAAGTTGATGTCCACTCTGTTTGTGTTCTATTTTTTCCTAGTTTTTTTTGTTTCTTGTTGCTACATTATATACTTCTGGGAGCTTAGATGTGATATCCTTAAATAACATCTAGATGTGAATTAGACAAACTGATTTTCTAACATACCAAGAAAGAAAACTCGATCAAAAACACGCCCCCGCTTCCAGGTCGCGAGAGTCATCGCGCACACACACATAGACATAGACATGCATATCTGTGTTTACGTAAAATTCCATTTCCATTTCCATCTCCATCTCCAATCATATTTTTCTAACTGGCACATTATTTACGTCGTTAATTATATACGCAGGAATATTAACGTACATCATCTCTTGTTTGCGCACGTCCGAACCGCTGCCACGGCCGGTCCTGACCAACCCGAACCCTCTTCATCACCCGCGCGTGCTTCCCGCCCAAAACGGTCAGTGCCGCATTCATGCCCGGCCAGAGCGGACGCGGCCTCTCACTGGCACCGGGATTGAAGCGGCGCGCCGGCCGAGAGAGCGTCGCCCGCGCCGCTTCTGGGTGCACGTGGCTGCTCCGCGTTCAAAGGTCACAATAGCCGGCTACAACATGCATGTAAAAAGTTCTTGGGAGTCCGTGCTATAGCTAGCTGTCCTCCCCCAACTCGTCAATCTCTTCTAGTAGTGCTAGTACTCCATGGCGCGATCTATCGACAAGCAAGCGGGAAAGTTATCGTATACTCGGTTTGCGGTGAGTGGCATGCCGAGCGACCGTGTGGGGTCGAGCCGTGGAGGAGGGTGAGACACGAACACGTTAGGCATGATTTAAATGTTGGTTTTGCTCGATGGCGCGATCCAACGAAATGAAATGTTGGTTTCTCTCCGTTTCCATTTTTTCTTCGGAAAAACGGAAACTTTCCACTCCATTTTCATTCCTATTCCAAGGTTGCTCCATTACAACATTCCATCAAATACAAAGGAAAACTAACATGCATGCTGATGCATCTCAATGATTCACAGGTCATAGCCAATATTTACTTCACAACTAAAGAAAAAAGTTGTGAGAGCGTGTACGAAAGAAAAACTACTGATGGGGTCACTACGACTTAAACCCTAAACCCTAAACATGATTTAATTTCCTGACCAGGTAGAACCTGTCAAAGGAAAGACGGCTGGCACCCTCGGATCATACGATGCTTTTGTGCAGTTCCACTAAAATCGACCTGAGCATCCCTGATGGCAAAGATATTGAAGAAGTGTGATTAGAATAATAGTACTGACACTAGTTCATGAGACATAAACTCATCACAAGTAGAAGTCGGTAGAAGTAGAGAAAGATCGACATGGAGATGGAGCTACGGTAGTGGAGCAAGCCGGCTCCAAAAGGAAGATGGACTACCTGGGATGTTAGGCTGTAGCTAGAAGGGAGGTTGGGACGCGGCATCGGCCTATACCGCGGTGTCCCCTGATTGGGACGCACCGACTGTGGGATTTCTCCCTCGCCGATGCCGACCGTGTCTAGGCAGAACATTGTTCCCTTCCCCCAGCTGCGGGATCAGGCCCGTCGTTCTATGCTTGTGAAGAGAGCAACCTAAGCAAGCAGGCTTGTATCTTAGGCTCTTGCTAGTGTATTTATAGTGGTTTTCTTTTTCTCTCCATATCAACCATTTTATATTGTGTACGTGCCATTCAAGAGTGAAATGATGGTTGCTTCTTCCGACTAACTTACTGTGTGATTTTACTGCTCCTTAGTGGCCCCTACACGTATCCCCCTACATGTATGCAACAGTCACACGTACACATGGATGCAAAAACGCGTGCGACGCCCAAATGCATGCATGTCTGAGCACACAACGGAACACACACGGTCACGCTCAAGTGCTCAACCTACACGTGCATGCACACACATACTCAGTCAGGGTGAGCTAGTGACCTTATAAACACCGGAAAATATATATTAAGCGCAATGAGCGTATTATGAAGTCCACTGACCATATTTTTACAAATATACAATGACAGATAGTGTATTTATCTCGTTTGAAATTAAGCCATATTAACCGGAGAGGAGGCCGTATGGACTAGCATTACTTTGCTATGTCCCATCAACTTGCCGAATGAGGAGAAGGTTGCAGGACGGGAGAAGCTTGTGCGCGGTGGCTCGCAAGACAAGGAGAAACTTTTGACTAATGCAAGCTCTCCCTCGCTCAGGCGGTGGACGTGCAACAGTTAATTCGGTGTCAGATTGCCAAAAGCATACACTATACTACTAGTGCTATTATTGTTCGACTTCCCAAATAGGCGAACAACCAAGCGCAAAGTTTACTAGTACTACTACTATAGTCCATAAAGGTACGTACTATACTAGTACTAGGAACCGGATGGAGGAGCGTCTGCACTCTTATTATTATTTTAAAATGTGATAAAGCAATCTTCAACACATTTGGTTCTCTTCGAGGGTTCTCGCATGTGATAATGGAAGTTGATCGCATGGAACACTCACTACAATTCTCGCTTAATTCTGGCTCATATCCTGTTACAAATAGTAGCGCTCGGTAATATTTCCTCTTTTTTTGTTATTCAGCATGTAAACAGGTCAGCAAACCTTGCGGTGCATCTTCGTGCGAACCGTGCTTGCTGCACTTCGAATGTGGCCGAGAGCTGGCTTGATGAAACACCTCGCTTCCTACTTCTTTTTTTGCGGGGTACCTCGCTTCCTAATGACCAGTGTCTTGGCTGATCGTCCTAAGAATGCTTATATATGAATAAAGCTCTCTCATTTACCCGCAAAAAAGATTAAGCCATATTAACCGGAAATGAGGGAGTATGGACTAGCACTAATTTTTGGTGTGTCCCGTCAACTCGCAGAACGAGGAGAAGCTTGCAGGACAAGGTGAAGCTCGCTTACGCCTTTTGACTAATGCAACCTACCCTCGGTGGACATGCATCAGTCCATTCGGTGTCAGATTGTTAGAGGCATACACTGTAGTACCCAACATGCAGATTACCATCATTGTTCGACTTCACGAAGAGGCGAAGAGCCAAGTGAAGTAGTACGAGTAGTAGTACTACTAGAACCGCATGGTGGAGCGTCTGTACTCTTATTTTTTATCTCTGATAAAGTACATGTTTATTCCGGAGAAGGGCGGAAAACTGCAGCCCAACATGTAATGAATGATATCGATCAACCAACCATGCTCGAATATATCTTGGCCTCCGCGCGAGCCCGTCTGTGTGTTCTCGCTCCTCGTCTCTCTCAAGGAACGGTGGGTTGGCTCTTTGTCGTCAATTGAGATCGGTTTGCTCACACTCATGTCCCACATGTCAGTGATATGCCAAGAGGAGGTGCGTTGACCGACTGGTCATACGCGTACTTGGTTTTGCACCTTCATACTACTCCTCCCTCCGTCATAGTTTACAGGGCGCACTTCATTATGATGCATTTCTCTCAATGCATTTCCACCACCAGAGAGACTTTAGACATGTTTGGTTTAATGCTCAATTAATTAGGGCGTGGTAACCGCAATGAACTCCACAATTTTCTCTCCATGTACTGTACTACTATGGAGTGGAGTAAGTGCATGCATGTGTGTACCCAGGGTGGAAGCACTGCATGCATGTGTGTACGCATTATTCCCTCTAGTAATAGACGTCGTGCTATAACTACCAATGCTATTTTTCAGGCCGATCGCTAGTCGCCTTGGTCCCACAGATTTTTTTTCTTTTTTCTAAAGCGTGATGTATAAACAGTGAAAGATGGAGTAGTATGAGCGGATTCAAAGAAGAGCGTATTGATGGTTGATTCTTCAGAGCAACTTACAGTGGGAAAGGTGGGGCTTGTGATTTGACTGCTCATTACTCACTATTAATGCGGTGCAACGACCGGGCTGAGTCTCCCATGCGGTTGTGCACTACCCCCTCGGTTCTTAAATATACTCTGGAGTATTTTTCTTTCTAGAGATTTCAACGAGTGACTACTCAAATATTTGTCTTTTTAGAGATTTCAAATGGACTGACACATATGGATGTATATAGATATATTTTAGAGTGTAGATTCACTCATTTTGCTCTGTATGTAGTCACTTGTTGAAATCTCTAGAAAGACGAATATAATATTTAGGAACGGAGGGAGTACACATATGAAGCAAAATGAGTGAATCTACACTCTAAAATATGCCCGTTTGAAATTTGTAAAAAGACAAATATTTAGGAACGAAGGAGTATAATTTTGTGCATGGCACATAGCCCCTGATGATGAAGAGGCTTCTGGCAATGCTATGAAGCTTCCATCATTTGTTTACACAATTGACGTACTATACAAATAATTTTCCAACGACATGAAATTGTACAATGGTGTGAGCTTTCAGCCTTTGTTTCACGTGTCTTGCCATCAATGCTCTTTCAGAAACAATAAAAAACTAACTTCCTTGCTAATGCCTGTCAATTATTAGCATATCAGAGCTAATAATTACATCACAACTGGAGACAGAGTTGTGAGAAGGTGTTAAATTAAAATTGATCCATGCTTTCATTGGTAGCAACGTCCCCCCAGCTCTGTCTAAATCAACAAGGCATGTTGGGAAAAAAGTAGCTGTCTGGAGCATGCAACATTCCGATCATTTTGTGCAGTTCCACTAAAAATAGAGCTGAGCATCCCTGTTCCAAAGATATTAAGTGTGATTACGATAATAGAGGACTGTTGATGAAACAATAAACACACAAATAGAAGCCGGTCACCTTTGCAATCTCTCTTAAGACTAACTAGTTGGAGAAGATTAGGCTCGGAGTTGGATGAGGAGGATGGAGCAAAACCAATCTCCCTTTGTGCAGTCGCACTGAAATGTAGAGACGTTGCCCGTATGACATTTTAGTACAACTGCATAAAACACTCTTAAGAAAAAAGTGATTTGTGCAGTTCACCAAAAGGTCGCAATAGCAACGAGGTGAAATGGATAGCCTTGTTTGCAAAAAAGAGGTAGAAAGGAAACAATTACTGGCCAATAACAGTTGATGACACATGTGACGACAAAAAAGAAGAATATTCCTTGTCCTAAGGGAAGATAACAACACGGTTTTGTTTGTCTAAAACGATGTGAGGACGAGAATGCAATATGGAAAGTACGCCGGACGAGCTACGTTTTGGGCAAAGAACTATGAAAGATCCACATGCAGCGACGTGGGAAGACGGGCAGTGGAGCAAGGCCGGAGGGGATACCTGGAGGTCGTCGGGATGTAACTAGGTGAGCGGCGGCGGGCGGAATTTGCGAGCAGGTGGCGTAGGCCCTACCGCGCCGGAGCTTGGTCAGAGAGAACCGCGTGTACCGTAGATCGGGACGTGCTACCTCGGCGCCGTCGAACGGAGAAACGATGCACTTCCTCCCTTTCCCCCAGCAAACGGGATGCGGCCGAATCAGTGACCAACGGTGAGAGAGAGAGAGAGAGATGCCACCGCACTCCCTTTCCCCCGGCGGATGGGATGTGGCCGGATTAGTGACCAACAGTGAGTGAGAGAGAGGCCACTGCAGCCTTGTGTGAGATACTCTGAAGAGCGACAAACCAGGCAGGCAGGCTCCATTGTATATAGTGAGCGGACTACCTTTTTCTCCATAAAAACGTTTTATATTTTGTGTATGTGCCATTGAGCACTATAACTTTATTTAAAAATAACGCAGCAACACGTCAAGTCAAACTTTGTTTCGTGCACGCATGGTACACGACCTCCCTGGGTAAACAACCACTACAGGCATTCAAATTAGCATGTGGGTTGCCATTTCGTAAAGAAATGAGCTCCACCGTGTACCCGCATGGGTGTGGCTGGGCACGAAGCGTGAGTACGTGCACGGTGCACCTATTCTCTTCTTGTATACGTACACCACCTACGTGGGGTTGTGTGAGAGAGATACAAACCTAGAGAGATATAGTG
>NC_057809.1:568989501-568992360 GCF_018294505.1 Triticum aestivum | reverse complement strand
TAGAGGGGGCGATCCACGAGAAGAGAGTGGAGGTATCATCGGCTTGAGGTGTCCATAGAATCGAAGAGAGGGATGATGATGTGTGTGTGTGTGTGCGCGCGCGCGATCGATAAAGAGTGCCATCGAATTTGTGTGTGCCCACGTCAAAGATATAGAGTGGCTGGCCTACTGGAACGTGAGATGGGACATGTGCAGTTTGTCTCCGTGGCATGGATACCTACCTGCAGCGCTTGACTATCGGTGTGTGGTGGGGGAAGAGGGAGGCCCAATTAACTATAGAGGTACAATGGCTGGTATATGTGTGGAGGAGGAGAGAGGCCTACCTCATGTATTAAGGAGATCGATATGCCTCATGTATTAAGGGAGATCGATCGGCATCCATGCATATGTACAGGAGAGGAATAAGGTTGGGAGAGAGACAAAGCTAGAGTGTTGGAGGGGGGTGGTAGTGGAGTTGCTTCTAACAAATGGTGGGATAGGCTTGCTAGACAAACGGAGGGCACACCCGCAATATCAATAAGAGAGGAGATGGTTGCTTGTTGTCTATGCACGTGCGTGTGAGAGACGGGTCCGGAGGCATGCACGAATGATGAGGGGGGACGATGTGGCTGTGGTAAGCAGACGTAACTACATAGGAAGATCAATCGCCCTTTGTTAGAGAAAGGAGAGACATAACTTGTGAGGTACTTCGATCGATGGGGGGGTAGTTAAAGTCGATCTAGGTATATGTTGGGAGATCGATCGGTATACATGCATGTGTGTGTTAGAAGCAAATGAGGAAAGAGGAGAAGGATAGAGAGAGAGGGATGCATGTAGGAGGTGGTACGATAGGCATACTATATTGAGGGGGGAGGAGTGTGCGAGTACGAAAACGATGAAAAGAGTGGTGGGAGTGAGGCATGGACGGTGACAAGAGAAGAGGGGAAGCTTGTGTTTGTGCTAGGCATACCTGGCTAGAAAGGCATATCGATCGATGTGTGTCGTAAAGAAGGATCTGGGGGGCCTACACACACCGTGGGTGAACGACCTAAAGTGAAAAGACGAATTTGCGTGATGGAGCTAGAGAATGCTAAGGGAGGGTGAGAGGGATGCAGGCGTGTGCATGCACAAGAGAAAGTTAGCGCTAGCTACAAAGATAAGAGGATTGTGTGGGTGTAAAATACGAATAGAGATCATATATACTTCATTATAAAAAGCGAATTCGGATATTTGAAGAATTTATCATAGTGTTTCTAACCGACGCATGTGTGAATATATATAATGGTGATACACATGGTGTGGTTATGAACATGTTATACTACATTTAATATATTTTATCTCTACTCTTATAAAAAAACGAAGTTGTTGATGATGGTGTGCCTGCCATCCTGCATTATAGGCCGTCCAATTTATATCTAGCGGATAACAAGGAAACTATGATGGTTGAAGTTGGCAACAATCATGATTGTAGATTCTTATTGAAATAGAGAAACGAATTCAAATTTAGTTCGAATTGCAGCAGTAGTATAGACATTTGGAATGCACTAAAATGTTGGTATGAGTAGGTTACATGCATTATACAGCAAGCGAAAAAATTTAATCGGACATAACATGGATTCATACTCCCTCCTTCCATCTATATAGGGCATAATGAGATTTTTAAGACCGCCTTTGACTATTGACAAGATTAATAGTACATGACATGCACAATGTGAAAATCATATCATTGAAAGAACCTTTCACAGACGAATTTAACGGTGTGCTTTGTGTAAGTTGCATGTCATATATCATTGCTCTAATATTTGGTCAAAGTTAGCATCAAAAAACGCATTAGGCCCTATATAGATGGAAGGAGGGAGTAGCTTTGAATAGCATTCGTATAGTAAAACGGGGCAAGACTCTCTCTTTGTGTGGTGTGAATAGTTTTATTTTTTTCGTTTTCTTTTTGGTTGAGGGAAGTGCGAATTGATTTGGTACGTACAAGTACAATATTACTACACGTTAGGCTTGTCCCTAAAATTCAACCCGCGTCTTGTTATATCCCGAAAATTCAGATATCGTGTTCCCAAAACTGGCGCCTTCACAACCCGCGCATTGCTATCCCGAAATTACAATGCACGCGAAAACTCCCTCCAGCTGCCAAATCCCGACACACGAAATCCCCCTTCTGACCCTAAGCCAAAAGGGCCGCTAGTTCAAATCAGTGGGGGGTACTTTTGTAACACACCCTACATTTTGGACAAGCGCGTCCCTAAGTCATGCTTCACCCCCTCCCATCGCCCCCTTTTCGCCATTCGAAATCCCAGGCCGCCATAACCTCTCCGCTCCAGCCGTGAAACCCCACCCTCCTCCGTCTGCCACGTCACCGCTGCCCAGCCGGAGCCTCTTCCCCGACGACGTCGTCCACCGCAATAGCTCGACATCCCTCGTCCACCTCCCTGGATGAGGATCCGTCATCCATCTCGCCGTCTCGCCGGTTCAGCTGCCCCATCCTCCACCTCCAAGGAGCTGCTCCGATGATCGCCTCGTCTATCGCGGCTGATCCATCCCCATAGCGCCGCCTTAACCTGCTCCACCGGAACCGCAACATCCTCACCGACTCCTCGGACGAAGCCGAGGCCTACTCAGCGCCACCAAAGAGGTTGTACACTCATCATGTCGCACCTTCTCCTTACCTCGACCTCCCGGCGCCGACGGTGCTCCATCCCGCACCCCCATGGAGCGGCTAGCTTGAAGCCGGCGCCATGAGCGACATCTCCACGGTGGTTCTCCCCCAGTGCGAGGCCCCTTCGGCGGCGACGTCCATACCAGCCGGATCTGCTGCTGCTCCGGCTCTCGCTCGCTCGCTCGCGCTGCTGCTGCTGCTGCTCCGGCTCTCGC